>NC_133774.1:43212399-43374349 GCF_003597395.2 Chelonoidis abingdonii | reverse complement strand
GCAGGCGCTGTAATTCCTGTCTGGTGGCAGCGAGATAAGATCCAAGCTGGTAATTAAGCTTGGAGGTTCATGCTAAGCACCCAGATTTTGGACACTAAGGTCCAGATTTGGGAGAAAGGCTTATGATAGTATCGTTTTCATTTTAAAGACAGAATCAAGCACGTAGACTTACCCATGTACACACAGGAAGTCTGTGCCAAAGGAAATTGCCAAGTGACAATAGCTAGGAAGAGGACTTGAGGTGATTGTTGCTATTTGACAATAAGCAATTTTAAGTCATTTTGAACGTTCAAGGTAGACACATAGATAGGCCTCTGCAAACACATTCTCTCATTACTGTTACCTTCGTCCTCTATCCCACTTCCCTTCGTATTGTTTTTTTATAAACACTTGTTGGAGAGCAGGCATAATGTCTTTCTGTGTGTCTATTCAAAGCAAGCATAATCCTGGTGATTTTGGGGGGTGGGAAGTCATCACAGCACATATAATAATAGTCAGGAAACAGATTGTAGCAATCAGGAAATTCTCCAGACTCCCAGTCTGGTGCATTAATTGTCCTTCCTCTTAGTTGAAATGAATAATTAAAAAAAGATTGGAAAGGCTGTTGAAAGGAGTTGCTGTTACAAGCTCCATCTTTTTAAATTTTATTTTTCTCACAGTTTGAACACAATTAAGATATCATACATTTTTACAGTAAACCTCAGCATTTAAGCACTAATTTCCAAGGTATAATCTAATGGGCCTTTCTTCTATAAAGGACCGCTTACCTCTCAGTAGCAGTCATGGGGGAGGTGGATACACAGTGAAGGAAGAAGAGACCACTGTCTAAGGCATATGTCTGTTCTCTATTATGCAGGATATTGCCCTATGTCTTTCCTACCATTTCATGAATGCTTTTTGTATGTAAAAGAAAAAAAGATACCTGTATTGGCCATTCTAGAGGCAGCAAGTTTCTCAAGAAGAGCATCTGCAACATGGCTCCCATCTTTATAATGTTTTGACATTTGCTGAAGAGGTTCTTTTTCCCATACCCAGTTCTCAAAACAGTTGTGAAGGAACTTCTACAAAGTCTGTTTCCACATTAGTTCCACTAAATCTAGCAAAATCGATCTAACAAAAACAAAAAATAAACAAACAAAAACACAACCAAAAACCCTCCATTATATTAAATTAAAATACAAATGAGATTAGATATCTAGTAAAATGTCAACCTATGTAAGGTTCCAAAACTGTGATGATGTAAAAACAGGGCAGAATTATAAACAGCTATATTACAAGAAAGATCAAGGTTAAAATAGCCTCAAATTTTAAAAGAGAGGGAACAGTTCCTAACACATTGCAGGTACTATCAAAAGCAACAATTGCAGAATCAGCCCCAAAGCAGCTCTGTTGCCTATGGAAGGGTTCCTTCCTCGTGGAGCCACTCATTGCTCAATCCCAGTTGCTCAGGCTGTCCAGAGGGGAAAGGATTTGCTGTAACATGAACATTTTCCAGAAGTTGTATTTACTGCAGGGCTTGTACACAAAAACTCAAAACAAGGTATCAACTGTGAAAAGTTACTGTGAAGCTCTTAAATACTTACCTTAAGGAAACCATACACCCATCAAACAGGCATACCCCTTCCCCCACCACCATTTTGAGAGACTGAAGAAAGAATTAAGATATTTTAATGAAATAAAAACATTACTTACCTGTGCACATATCTGGTGCATTACGTGACCAAACTCATGGAAGTAAGTCTTCACCTCATCGTGTCGCAGCAATGATGGACAATCTGATATTGGTTTTGTGAAGTTGGTCACCAGAGCAGCTACAGACATCATTCTGCTGCCATCAGAGCATAGGCAGCCAGGCTGGAGACCAAAGCATGCTGCATGCCCATACTTCCCTTCTCTGAGCAAGAAAAAGATAAACAAAAGCCATCCTTACGCAATAGGCCTATCTTCCACAAGTAACATAGTGAAGAGGGCTGTTTCCCTCTATGATTTTATATGAGGAAGGGACCCTCTTTCTTTTGTTAGAAAAACCACAATAAGATAGTGTCCTATGACCTTTATAAAAGTCACTGTGCTTAGGATTCTACTGAGAGCACAAAGAAAAAGTACTTCTAAATCCCCTCACTTTAATATTTAGAGCAGCATTTGCAAGCCTCTTTTTTATTTACCTAGTAAATTATGGACATCAAAAGTAGTAACTCTGCTGCTTTTAAAAGTTAATTTTACTTAATCTGAGACAGGACAATTATAGTATGAAAGACAAATCCCATTCTGTGAAGCATTAGCTTTTGTTACCAACATTTGAGTGGATTTAAGAATAAAGAACCAGGTTTGCTGTTTTAGCAATGTGATTTTAAAACAAAATGAGTCTCTTAATTAACTGTTTGTTAATACAGTTAGAAAAATTGTCATAATTAAAAGTGAGTCACTAAACATGAAGTCCAAAATATTCATGTGCCCCTTCCTTATTGCGGTTGTATGATACAAAAAGTTAGTCATTTCCCCCTTGCTTTTTAGATTAATAATACCAGGCCCTCACTTCCCCCTCTTTACTGAAGGACACTGATTAGAGGACCTGCATAATGATGTCATATGAGGTTTTAGCCTGAACTGTAGCATTCTCTGCCCAGCAAAAAGCTAATTTCCAGTACACACACAGAGAGACCTCAGAAGTTTAAAGGGATCTAAAAATAAGACAAAGTCTCCACAGAGGCACTGGAGACTTAATTGAAGGCCTAAGTTAAGACACCACTTTCAGCAAAATTGGAGATTAGTTGGTCTGTGCAACTGGAGTAGCCATCTATCTGACCCAAGTGCATTAAGTGCACAGGCCTGCACTCTAGGGTACCTAGCTGCCATGTTCTTGTCAAACCCTGGCTAGAGGAAGTCCAGAATAGCGGGAAGAAAGATTTTTAGGCTGAAAAACTATTGGATTTGCACCACCGAGAGTGAAGCCCAAGCCCCATACTATGCGAAGGGTGCATGAATTCAAGAAAATGATCAAAAACTTGCCTGAGATGCTCAGACACTTTAGAAGGCTCTGCTCAAGGACCAAGCCCCAAGGAACATGAGACATTTAGGCAAGATGGGGCCTACATGGGGGATCAACTTCAGTGTGAGACTGACACATCCACTAAAGAAAAGACTGTTGGATGAGCATCTCCAAGTTCTCCCCTGCAACATGGAAGACTCAGCAGAAACTGCCAAAAGGTTCTGGAATGAAACTGTGGCAATGGAACCAAGTCCTGACACAAGACCAATGTTATCAGCGGGACTGGACTGGACAGATGTGGCTATCAGGAAGAGTTGAGTTTTGAGATTCCAAAAAGGGAAAGACTTTTCCTCTGCATCGTGTTGATAGCTGCCCGAAGGATGGGAGAGTCTTGGTGAAGGAGTCAGGGAATTTTTGCCTGCTCAGTATAAAGCACTTGCAGACTTCTCCTCAAGGAGATATTGGAGCGAGACACAGAGCAACCTCCTACCACCTAGAGCAGAGAAGAGGTCTCTAGAAAATATGCTGGGAACGGGCACAGGGATAAAGAAATAGAAGCAAGGTTCCTCTTAGGAGGTAAAGAGGAGACACATACAGATCACTGATAGGGGACAGAAGGAATTTGACCCTGCTCCCATCAGTAGCTACTAGGGCTGTTGACTAATCACAGTGAACTCATGTGATTAACTCAAACAAATTAATCACGATTAAAAAAATTAATTGCAATTAATCACAATTTTAATAGCACTGTAAACAACAGAATACCAACAGAAATTTATTAAATATTTTTGGATGTTTTTCTACATTTTCAACTATACCTCTACCCTGATAGAACGCGACCAGATATAACACGAATTTGGACATAACGCAGTAAAGTAGCGGGGAGCCCTGGGCCCTTTAAAGTACCACCTGTGCCCCGCTGCTTCATTGTATTATATCCGAATTCGTATGGAACCCCGAGCCCTTTAAATTACCGCCTGAGCCTGGCTGACGGAGCCAGCCGGGCTCCGGCAGCGATTTAAAGGGCCCGGGGCTCCCCATAGTGGCTGGAGCACCAGGCCCTTTAAATCAACTCCGGGGCTCTGGCAGTGAGGCTTGGGCGGTGATTTAAAGGGCCAGAGGCTTCAGCTGCTGCGGGGAGCCTCAGGCCCTTTGGCAGCGGGGTTTGGGCGGGGATTTAAAGGGCCTGAGGCTCCCCGCAGCAGCTGGAGCACCAGGCCCTTTAAATCACTGCCAGGGAAGCTGGGAAGGGAAGCTCTTGCCAGTACGCCGTACCGGACTGAAGCCGATATAGCGTGGTCTCACCTATAAGGCAGTGAGAGTTTTTGGCTCCCAAGGACCGCGTTATAGCGGGGTAGAGGTGTATATTGATTTCAGTTACAGCACAGAATACAAAGTGTACACTGCTCACTTTATATTTTTTTATTATAAATATCTGCACTGTAAAAAAACAAAAGAAATAGTATTTTTCAATTCACCTCATACAAGTACTGTAGTGCAATCTCTTTATCATGAAAGTGCAACTTACAACTGCAGATTTTTTTTGTTACATAACTGCACACAAAAACAAAACAATGCAAAACTTTAGAGCTACAAGTCCTCTCAGTCCTACTTCTCATTCAGCCAATCACTAAAATGAACAAGTTTGTTTACATTTACAGGACATATGCTGCCCACTTCTTACTTTCTGATGATGTGAATGAGACCAGGCATTCACATGACACTTCTCTAGACAGCACTGCAAGCTGTTTACATGCCAGATATGCTAAACGTTCGTATGCCCCTTCGTGCTTCGGCCACCATTCCAGAGGACATGCTTCCATGCTCACGACACTTGTTAAAAAAATAATGTGTTAATTAAATTTGTGACTGAACTCCTTGGGGGAGGATTGTATGTCCCTGGCTCTATTTTACTGGCATTCTGCCATATATTTCATGTTATAATAGTCTTAGATGATGACTCAGCACGTTGTTCATTTTAAGAACACTTTTGCTGCATATTTGACAAAATGCAAAGAAGGTACCAATGTAAGATTTCTAAAGACAGCTACAGCACACGACCTAAAATTTAAGAATCTGAAGTGCCTTCCAAAAATCTGAAAGAGATGAGGTGTGGAGCATGCTTTCAGAAGTCTTAAAAGAGCAACATTCCGATGCAGAAACTACAGAACCCAAACCACCAAAAAAGAACCTTCTGCTGGTGGCATCTGACTCAGAGGATGAAAATGAACATGGGTTGGTCTGCACTGCTTTGGATCATTATTGAGCAGAACTCATCATCAGCATGGATGCATCCTCAAGGGTGCTTGAAGCATGCAGAGACATACAAATCTTTAGTATATCTGGCACATAAATATCTTGCGAAGCCAGCTACAACAGTGCCATGCGAAAACCTGTTCTCACTGTCAGGTGACATTGTGAACAAGAAGTGGGCAGCTTTTTATCTTCTGCAAACAGGGCCATCCCTAGGTGGGTGCAGGGGCCAGGATCACCACCCCCAAGCAACGCTGGGAACCTGCGGGAAGGAGCGGGGCGGACTGGGGCGCTGCTGCCACTTCCTGCCAGTGAGTGCGGACCTGACCCCTGCTGCCGATGCCAGGTACTCTAGCCCCCGGGCCAACCTGCCCCCTCTACCTTCCTTGGGCCGGCCTAGCAGCCCCCACACAATATGCATACAGAGCCATCCCTAGGCTGCGGCGTTTTGGGGTGGCCACCGTGGGGCTCCCCAAAGCACCAGGCCCTAGGAATGGCTCTGCCTGGAAACGTAAACAAACTTGTTTGTCTGAGCGATTGCCTGAAAAAGAAGAAGAACTGAATGGACTTGCAGGCTGTAAAATTTCACACTGTTTCAATTTTGAATGCAGTTATTTTATGTACATAATTCTACATTTGTAAGTTCAACTTTCATGATAAAGAGATTGGACTACAGTACTTATATTAGGTGAATTGAAAAATACTATTTCTTTTGTTTTTTACAGTGGAAATATTTGTAATAAATATAAAGTGAGCACGGTACACTTTGTATTCTGTGTTATAATTGAAATCAGTATATTTGAAGATGTGGAAAACATCCAAAAATATTTAAATAAATGGTATTCTATTGTTGTTTTACAGTGCGATGAATCGTGATTAATTTTTTTAAAATCGCTGGACAGCCCTACTAGCTACCTGTGGAGAGAGAGTGCACCCAGGGCCCACAATAGAGAACTAAAGTTCCACATTGTGGTCAGAGTCAAGTTTTAATTTCCTGAGTAATTCTCTGCTCTTTCCTCTATCCAGAAGACTGAGGCTGAATGAGCTCCAAAAGGGTGTTTCCTCCAAAGGCACTAGCTGTTCTGCTCAGTTCCTTCAACATGAACCAGAAAGCAAGTGGAAGTTTACCTGCAGGGAGTTAAAAAGAGGTGGAGCAGGGTACAAAAATTCCTTCATCCTGATTAGCATCTCCTGCCTGGTGGACAGAAGACAGGAACACATCCATCTCTACCAGCGTTGACATGCCATGTGAAAGGTACATTACAAATAAAAGAGAAAAATAAATATCACCTATAGTATTAGCCAGCAATCTCACTTATGTTTGGGTTAAGGATTCTGACCAAAACATAACTATACCCAGCAAAGACAGATGTTAAAAGGAATGGTGTCTGAAACTTATTGAAGATATATGCAGATAGAATGCAGTAGCCATATAAATGCTTCCCTCCCAGAAACACTCTGGAATTTAGGCAATAAAAAAGTTTACTTCCAGATTCATATAACTCAACCCCCAGCTAAGATTAACTCCAGCATAACACTTTTAAAATAAAGCAATATATTATAGAATTACCTGGGATAGAGGTCTAAGTAGAACTGACCTAAAACTTCTCTTGTTGAATCATCTTTTACTGTATAAAGAGTAACACTCTCATGCCAAACATGAGCATTCTCTACCTGCTCAAATACAAGTCCAAGCAGCTTCTGGTAAATGTTCAATAAGCCTTGTGTAACAGCTTCAACTGGAAAGTATTCCTTTAGCTTCTCTTGATCTATGGAATATTTAAGCTCTTCTGTCTTGTTCATATAATAATGTAAATCCCATGCATTGATTCTTCCATCATAGTCAAAGCCTCTTTCTTCACACTCCTTTTTCTTCAAATCCAGAATAAACTCTCTCTCCTCGTCACCCAGTGGTTTTAGTTTCTTACTTAAATCATCTGAAAATGCAAACAGAGATTTACCTTTATGTCAACTTGTCTGTTCCATGTTGTACTACGTTACTACATTCATTCATCCGACGAAGTGGGTATTCACCCACGAAAGCTCATGATCCAAAACATCTGTTAGTCTACAGGGCGCCACAAGATTCTCTGCTGCTTTTACGTTACTACTAGTAGTACTGGAGAACTAATTTATTTATTTAGATTTACACAAATATTAAAAAAGGGTATTAATCCAATACCAGCCACCACAATTTTCCCTTTCTCAATTAATCACTACTTTAATGCTTGCCTTTCTGTTTTGGTTACAGGGATGTCTGGGATATGAGCATGTGTGCTCTTGCACTATCACCATTAGTAAGGGTTAAGTGTCATAGTGTCTTTCATTCTTTTCTAAGGACATCCAAAAGAGAAACAGACTCAGACTTTAAGGTCAGAAGGGACCATCATAATCATAGGCGCCGACTTTCTGCTCCTCCCGGTGGGTGCTCAACTCCCCTCTGTCCCCAGTACTGACTCCACCCCTTCCATGAGGCCCTGCCCATGCCCCGCCCCATTCCAACCCCTTTCCCCAAGTCCCCACCCCAACTCCGCCCCCTCTCTGACCATATTCCGACTCCTTCCCCAAATCCCTGCCTCAGTCCCGCCTCTTCCCTGAGCGCACCACGTTCCTGCTTCCCCCCCACTTGGAGTAGCCAAACAGTTGTTTGGCAGCAGCTGGGCAGGAAGCACTGGGAGGTAGGTGGAGGAGCGGGGACGCGATGTGCTCAGGGGAGGAGGCAGGGCGGGGCGGGGCCAGGAGCCTGGCTGCCAGTAGGTGCAGACCACCCACTAATTTTTCCCCGTGGGTACTCAAGCCCCAGAGCACCCATGGAATCGGCACCTATGATCATAATAATCTCTAGTCTGACCCCCTGCACACTACAGGCCACAGAACCTCACTCACCCACTCCTGTAATAGATCCCTAACCTTTGGCTGAGTTACTGAGTTCCAGTTAGTTACCTGGAAAATAATTCCCTGTAGTAACTAGCTAACACTGCACTCATCTACCTTAAATCTCTCATGCCACCCCATGTAATTCTGATTTTTCTTCATTATGGTTAGTAGTAGCTACAGTTACAACACTTATCCTTCAGCTGTTTTTTTTTCCCCAGCCATTGGAGGTGTGACATAATGATTCACATTGTACCTTTCCTACAGATCCTTACAGGGTAACCTCTGTTCTACTCTCACCTCAAGCCAATTAGCTGAAGGTAGGAGAGTTCCATGTTTTTTGCCTACACTGGGTCTTCTCAATAGCAGCCCATATTTGCTAAACCATTGGACATTACGCCTGTAATTCCACTGATTTTTACATTATTTTACTATGGAGATAAAGTATCAAAAAGAGTAAAACATTTTATATCAGTGAAATTCCCAGAAAACACAATCTGTACTTACTCTGATATTAAGTCCTTTTAGAATGTTGAAGTTCTGCAATCAGATTATTTTTAAAAATCTAATATTTCAATACAATAGCGAATACAAATATAAATTGTAAGCTTTGGGGGCAAGGACCTCTGTTTCTAATTGTACTTTGAAGTACTGTGTACATTTATATTGCAAATAAATAGTAACAACATACTACTCTCAACAATGTAGATTAAAAGCGAGTCAAAGGAGTGCACACTTTTTCATCAGACTGTAGGACTTATTGATGATCAACTTCAAATAGGAACATTGTTAAAAAAAACAGCAGATCAGATCCATATGCTTATGTCTAATAATAATATCAAAAGAAACAGAGCAAGTACTATTAACTGATGAAACTCTTCTCTTCACAGTAAATAATTACAAAACTTTAGATTTAAAGGACACAATCTTAGAAAATTAATATATGAGCTTGTATTATAAGTCCCAGTGACATACAAGGACTAATTTTCAAGTGTGTCATGCAATCTTAAAACAAATATTACTAAAACAAACTAGTAAACAGAAACCAAATTGCATTCACCGTTGACATGCAGTTATAGAAGCCTATTTAGAATAATACAGAAAAAATATTTTTATTCCAAGTTATAGTTGATACTTTGATATTTTAAATGCACTAAAAAAATAATGATAATCAAGCAGTTCCCAAAATTTTTGTTCCCATCAAAACCAGAGCTAGGTCCACTGGTAAGTATGTATATTTTTGTATTACCAAACATGCTGCTAAATTCATGTCTTACTATATGTGAAATGTTGTAAGAATTACAGTTGCAAGTTTGAATTTCCTGACTTTTGTACATCAAAATCTCAATGTTACTGGTACACTAATTTATCTGTAGTTTTTTAAAATATAATCTTTTTGATTAAAATACATTTGCATAGAACTGCCCCCCCCATATTGGTTAAACCCATTTATACATGCAGCATAGCTTGAGCTGCATGCACTACTATCTTAGACCTTGATTCTGCAACCAGTTACACACATATTTAAGCGTATGCACATGACGTGCCTCATTAAAGTCAACAGGATGACTTGTGTACATAAGGCACATGCGTAACTCTTTGCAGGATTTTGGCTTTAGTAGGAAATCATGTATTGTGCAGTTCACAGTTTCCAAACATAATTACTTCAAGACCAAATTTCTTCTCCTTGTCCTCATTGAAGAGTTAAGCCATGACAAATTTCAACTTGCCAAGTTAATAATTTAAAATAAAAATTCTGAACAGATGTGTTTTAAAAATACTTGGACACTAACAAAAGGTTGAAAAGAATTAAAATTAGTAAAATGTAAAAAAAAGATTAGATGCATAGATAAAAGGGTGTTTTGTCAATGTGGTTTTTAGGGATGGTCATGGCATGGTTATAGTGAAAAAAGCAGACAAATTAAAAGATACAATTTTTTAAATGTCATACAGCCGGCATTGTTTTGTATACCGTACAGAGCCTTTATTTTCTGCATACTACTCCAAATAACTGCAATTCTGCCTGTATTGTGATAACACAAAAAATATTTAAAACACAGTAGTTGCCAGATTAATTCCAGGGTATTTTATTTTAGAAGTCTTTATTGCCTTGAGCGAAGGGAGAAAACTCAATCTCGAGAGAAACTGAGATCAGCACTTTTATTACCACGATGTTAATGCTGAGCTCCTGCTCTATATTAACTTCCCATGTAGCCCAGGGTTTCAGTTGGCAGACTTCAAGTTGCTCAGTGAAATCAGTTCAGCTGTTACCAACACATCCACTCTCCCACAGAAAAATCTCAAAATGGCTAAAATTATGAATATTTTTGAATTATAGTGACATCCATGAATACTGTGATAGCCATGACAAGTCTTGCTTGTATGAATAAACACACCATTGTCAGTTATCTTAGCCAAGATAAATATTACAAGGTCCATGTCAAATGCTAAATAATGGAAGCAAGTACAGCGTGAGAGCTTTTTTTCCTTTCTCTAAAGCACCAATTAGAAGCAATTGCTGTGGACAGGACAGTCAGCTAGATGGATCAGTTGCTTGTTTCAGGACAGCAATTCCTACATAGCTGTTTAACAGAAGTTTTTCACTGCAGTTATTGAAGCAAGAATACACTGACATGGGAAATGAGATCACAAAACAGATTACTAGAAAGGAAAACCCTTTGATGCATTAAGTAGTTTAAAATTGTTCCTCTGGAAACTCTTACAGCCTAAGAACTCTCTCATCCTCTCTATTCATACCAGAACTCCCATTACATTTAACACACTTATGTCTGTGCTTGGAGAACAGACTCTTAAAAATATTAAAAGGGGTGGGGCAGAGAGCTCCTGTTCCAAATAAACCCTCTGTGCTCCAGTTTCATATTTAAGCTTCCCTGGGGTACAGAGACATGTTGCAGATCTAAATATAAAGTATAACACACAAATAAAAACAAACCTAAAAAGGTTGTTACATTATCCGTGCTCTTTGCAGTGTTCACTTCCAGTACAAAGCTGGCATGTGTATTGTACCCAAGAAGCTCTGCTACTTTTGCCCTTAAGGGAAGCAACTGCTGAAGAATTTTAGTATTTTCCTAGGAAAAAGAAGGCAAGGTTATGATGAATTAAAGACAACTAAATTCATATGATCAAAACAATAATTTGAATATTATTATTATTATTTAAAATCATAAGGAATAGCAGACATTTTAAATGAAACATATTGAGATTATTACTCAAAAATGTTATAAGTAAAAATGTATTTTTGGTAGGATTCCTGAAATTTTTGATGGCACAATATCTATAATTTGATGGAAAGTGGTCAGAGTCCTGATTTTTCTAAGCAGTCAAGATAATGATCATTCCTGCACTGTCATTCATTTAATTTCACTGAAACCAAATGGCAACACTTTCTTTTTAAGGTTACAAATCTGAGCACTAGGAAGAGCATTATTGGGTTTTTTTGGTCAATTAGAAGTTGAGTAAAATTTATAAAAATATAGTTGTGGTATGCATTCCAAATGCAAACAAAGCCATGCTCAGCATTTGTTAAAAGTGGTGAAATCAAGAATGTCTCTACATTGTAGCTCCCATTCTGGATAAGTGAGATGTCTCAGGGTCAGAAGGAAATACTTTTAAAAAGCTATTTTTAGGGTAAGTTCAACTATGGGCCCATCAGCCTTGAATGTGTATCCCTTTAAATATGCTAGATATGTAGTGTTCAATTCTTAGTGCCGTTTTATCTTATCTTGTACTTTTCACATTTGCCAGTGTATAAGTACAAAAGCTCAGTCAGGCAATTGTTCTCTAATTAAATGCCTGAATGACAATTAAGGACACAAGGGCAAACCCCTACTTCTATTAATATCACCATCAAGACTTCAATGTCCTCACAAACAGAACATGGGTTTTTAAAGTCCCATCTGAAAGAATCAAAAGAATAAACTGTGTGTAACTGGAAGTATGAAAGGCAAAATCAATGCTGACAAGTTTGAACCTGTGGTGCCAGGGTGTCTAGACCGTACAAATCTAATGTTTTGACCACTAAACTATCCACTGCAGCTCGGTCAACAGGAGAATCCCTGTTTTTCATTTTTTTCCCCACACCACCTGTTCACATTGCCCATGCCACACCCTCTTATCAGCCATAGCATATTTAGCTGGACTCACTCTGGAGCTCACTACTTTTGTCCTTTAATTGGCAACATAGGTCACTGTAGAGCAGTATAAAGTGCCTCCTAGCATTCCCACTCACTACTTGTCTGTGGAATGAGAAACTGAGGTCCAGATCCAGGTTCAATGCAAAGTCTTAGAGCCTGATTCCTATTTACACAAAGGGCTTTTTACACTGTTCAACTAGAGTAAAGGGACCATAAAGTAAGCATAAATTCATTGCCCACTTTACTGCGCATTTACACTGCCAGAGCAATATAACGAGTCTTAGTGAGAGACTTGACTTTGAACCTGGATCTTTAGGACTCCCCACTAGGAACCCACCTAAGGATCCTCATTCCACAGACCAGTAGAGAGTGAGTGCTAGCATCAAGCCTCTATCTCCAGCAGGACAGTGCCTAACACTAAAATTATGTCAATGGGCTGGACCTCAACTGCGAATATGACAATTTATTCTAGAAAATAAGATCTTCTCTACCACAATTTTTTCCTGCAAATATAATGTTGTGTAAAGATTTGAGTACTGATGAATATTGGCAGCAACACAGTCTTATTCTTTCCTCGAAACATATCTACAATAGCTCATATTTGTGTTAATAAAAAGATATATTCAAGTACAGAGAGTAGATACACTATGCTACTATACTACGTACTGCCACAGAACACTTCTTTTTAAACTGTGGTTCCTTTCACAAGATCAGGAATACTGAAAGGACTGAAGCACAATCTTCATGTTTATCACGAGAGCAAAGTGGAAAACAATTACAAGCCTGCTGGGGTCAAAAAAAGAGAGATTTGCATGAAAGCAAACCAAGATATTTTAATCAAAATCAAATCATAATAGAGAGAAATAAATCTAATCAGGTACTAAATCATGACTATATGGAAAAGATGAATTAGCTTACTGGAACAGAGAAAGAAAAAGCAGTTTACTTCTGAAGTGGTTTATTAATATTGCATCTTGTGCTAATATTTCTAGCTACCAAACAGCACTTTAAAGAAGTAATTAGATCCTATTGGTAAATAAATCTCCTAGACATCTTTTCCAGAACACTAGCTAAGAATTTATTATGGGAGTATAAAATAAAAATGGGATGAGTTGCCATACATTTTCTGCACTTTTACCTCAAGAATTTGTCATTAACCGATTAAAACTAACATTTAGAAAGATTAGTTACAGAAATATCTTTTTGTTGAAGATGCTGGCATATTTATAAAAAACTAAAATCTCTATGTGTCTGACGAAGTGGGTATTCACCCATGAAAGCTTATGCTAAAATCCATCTGTTAGTCTATAAGGTGCAACAGGACTCTTCGTTGCTTTTTACAGATCCAGACTAACACGGCTACCCCTCTGATAGTAAAATCTCTATGGATCATTAAGATTAGCATGACTGTATTAGAGTATATCTTGTGGGCAAGTACTTGGATAAACTAAGTAGCTGGGAGATCAGTTCATTTACTTTGCAATATGCACAGTAATTGTGTGTGTTTACTTAAACATACAGTTGGTTGGAAAGGGGAAAAGTAGTAAAATCTAACTGGGTAGAATTTACTGCTTAAAATAAATTCTTAACAGTGCTGTCCAAGAAGATTCTTCAGACAGTGAGTGAATGGAAGCAGCAGACAGATCTGGACTGATCTTTGTGTAAAAATGATCTACAGTCAAATAGCCAGTTACGGCCTTCTTTTATTAATTGTATTTAATTTCATTATTAGAAATTCTGAAGTAGCAGTTGATTAATACATTTTTTAATCTACTACCATTACTAGCCACACTTAGAATTTCACATATTAAATATCAGATGTACCTTCTTGCATCTTGTGTTAAAGGCAGTTTCCATTTTACTTCTTGTTTCTGGAACGCTGCACTTTTTCATGACAGAAAAATAGTGGGGGTACTTTAAGGTAACTTTATACTTGTTCTTTTCAGTCTTCTCTAAACTATTAATAAAGTCATCAGGAAGGGCTTCTGTGGCATATAAATTAACAACAACATTCAAAAAAGGATTTTTCAAGTATAAATTCTTTTAAAAATATCAGAACAGTGTTTAGAGCATAAAACAGTAATTCGTTTTACTACAGACCAGTTTTATATAAGAAACATAAGAATGGTCCATATAGTGCAGAACCCTGTCTTCTGAAAAAGGCCAGTGCCATATGCTTAGAGAGAATGAACAGAACAGGGCAATTTATCAAGTGATCCATTCCCTGTCATCCAGTCCCAGCTTCCAGAAATCAGAGGTTTACAGACACCCCGAGTATGTGGTTCCATCCCTGACCATCTTGGCTAATAGCCATTGATGGACTTATTCTCCATTAACCTATCTAATATTTTTTTTGAACAGTTATACTTTTGACCTTCACAGCATCCCCAGGCAACAAGTTCTACAGGTTGACTGTGCATTTTGTAAAGAAGTACTTCCTTACGTTTGTTTTAAACTTGTTGTCTATTAATTTCATTGACAGGTTTCAGAGTGGTAGCCATGTTAGTCTGTATTAGCAAAACCAACAAGGAGTCCTTGTGGCACCTTAGAGACTAACAAATTTATTTCGGCATAAGCTTTCCTGGGCTAAAACCCACTTCATCAGATGCATGGAGTGGAAAATACAATAGAGAGGTATACATACACAGCATATGAAAAGATGGGAGTTGCCATACCAAGTGCAGGGGGGTCAGTGCTAACAAGCCAATTCAATTAAGGTGGAAGTGGGCTATTCTCAACAGTTGACAAGAAGGGAGGAAAAAAATCACTTTTGTAGTGCTAATGAGTTCAGTTTAGTCAAAGTGGCCCATTTCAAACTGTTGACAAGAAGGTGCAAGTATCAGCAGGGGGGAAATTAGTTTTTGTAGTGACCCATCCACTTCCAGTCTTTATTCTGGCCTAATTTGATGGTGTCCAGTCTGCAAATTAATTCCAGTTCTGCAATTTTTCATTGGAGCCTGTTTCTGAAGTTTTTTTGTTGAAGAATTGCCACTTTTAAGTCTGTTATTGAGTGTCCAGGGAGACTGAAATGTTCTCCTATTTGGTTTTGAATGTTATAATTCTTGATGCTTTATTCCTGATTCTTTTGTGTAGAGACTGTCTGGTTTGGCCAATGTACATGGCAGAGGGGCATTGCTGGCACATGATGGCATATATCACATAGGTAGATGTGCAGGTGAACGAGCCCCTGATGGTGTGGCTGATGTGGTTAGGTCCTATGATAGTGTCCTTTGAATAGATATGTGGACAAAGTTGGCACCAGGGTTTGTTGCAGGGTTTAGTTCCTGGGTTAGTGTTTTTGTTGTGTCATGTGTAATTGCTGGTGAGTATTTACCTGAAGCAAATATCCCCCACTTAATCGTCTCTTTAATACGTTCAACAGTCCCAGTATTTTTAATATCCACTCATCTGGAAGCTGTTCCAGACCCCTAATCATTTTTGTTGTGCTTCTCTGTACCTTTCCCAAATTTTAATACATCTTTTTTGAGATGGGGTGACCAGAACTGCATACAGTAATCAAGGTGTGGGCACACCATGGATTTATATAGTGGCATTATGGTATTTCTGTTGTATTATCTATCCTTTTCCTAATGGTTCCTAACATGGTTAGCTTTTTGGACTGCCACTGCACATTGAGCAGATGAACTATCTACAGTGACTCCAAGATCTCTTTCTTCAGTGGAAACAATTAATTTAGATCCCATCATTTTGTATAAAAAGTTGGGATTATGTTTTCCAATGTGTATTACTTTGTATTTATCAACAGTGAATTTCATCTGCCATTTTGTTGCCCAGTTTTGTGAGATCCCTTTGTAATTCTTCACAGTCAGCTTTGGACTATCTTGAGTAATTTTGTGTTGTCTGCAAACTCTGCCACCTTACTGTTCACCTGCTTTTGCAGATCATTTATGAATATGTTGAACAGCACGGGAGCCAATATATATCCTTGGGGGACCCCACTGACTACCACTTTCCATTGTGAAAATAGACCATTTATTCCTACCCTTTGTTTCCTATCTTTTAACCAGTTACCAATCCATGAGAGGACCCTCCTTATCCCATGGCTTCTTACTTTGCTTAAGAGCCTTTGGTGTGGGACCTTGTCAAAGGCTTTCTGAAAGTCCAAGCGCACTGTAACAACTGGACTACCCTTGTCCTCATGCTGGTTGAGACCCTCAGAAAATTTGAAGAGATTGGTGAAGCATGATTTCGCTTTACAAAAGCCATGCTGACTCTTCTCCAACATAACATGTTTGTCTGTGTCTCTGATAATTCTGTTCATTACTATAGTTTCAATCAGTTTGCTTGGTATTGAAGTTAGGGTTACTGGCCTGTAATTGCCAGGATTCCCTTCTTAAAAAAGAAAAGAAAAAAATTGATGTTACATTAGCTATCCTCCAGTCATCTGGTACAGAGACTGATTTAAGTGATATACTAATTATGGTATGTAGCCTATCTACAATTTCATATTTAAGTCCCTTCAGAACTCTTAGGTGAATCCTATCTAGTCCTGGTAACTTATTACTGTTTAAATTATCAATTTATTCCAAAACCTCCTCTACTGACACCTCAATTTGGAATAGATCCTCACCTAAAAAGAATGGCTCATATGTGGGACTCTCCCTCACATCCTCTGCAGTGAAGACAAATAAAAAGAATTCATTTAACTTCTCTGAAATGGCCCTGTCTTCTTGAGTGCCTTGTGAGCACCTTGATCGTTCAGTGGCCCCATTCGCTGTCAGGCTTCTTACTTCCGATGTACTTAGAAAAAGTTTTGCTATTAGTTTTTGTGTCTTTTGCAAGCTGTTCTTCACATTCTTTTTTGGCCTGCCTAATTACATTTTTACACTTCACTTGCAAGAGTTTATGCTCCTTTCTATTTTCCTCAGTACAGTTTGACTTTCAATTTTTAAAGGATGCCTTTAACATCCATTTACATTCTGCTGTTTAGAAACAGTGGTATTTTTCTGGTTCTCCTACTGTTTTGTTTTTTTTTATTTGGGATATACATTTAGTTTGACCCCCATTATGCTGTTTTTAACTAGTTTCCATGCAGCTTGTCGGTATTCCACTCTTATTTGTGTTTTTTTCAATTTCCATTTAAGTAGCTTCCTCATTTTTGTGTGGTTCACCTTTTTGAAGGGAAATACTACTATGGGGAGCCTTTTTGGTATTTTTACCCCCCATATAAGGGTATTAAATTTAATTATATTTGGGTTGCTATTACTGAGTGGTTGAGCAGTATTCACATCTTGGACCAGATTCTGTGTGCCCCACTTTGAACTATATCAAAAATTGCTTTTCCCCTTGTGGGTTCCAGGACTAGCAGCTCCAAGAAGCAGTCATCAATGGTGCCTAGAAATTTTATCTCTGCATCCCATCCTGAGGTGACATGTATCCAGTCAGTATGGTGATGGTTGAAATCCTCCATTATTCGTTTTCTGTTTTTGTAGCCTCTCTAATTTCCTAGGCCATTTCACAATCACCTTCACCATCCTGACCAGGTGGTCGGTAGTATATTCCTACTGCTATCCTCTTGTTATTCAAGCATGGAATTTTTATCCATAGAGATTTTATGGTGCTATTTAATTCATTTATGATTTTTACTTTATGCACCTTTCAGTTTTCCTCCAGATCTTAGTTTAAAAACTCCTCTACGAAATACAGCCCTACATGTTACGGTTAATTGTTAGTGACTTTTTTTTAATCAAATCAAACAATATTAAAATTATGAATAACTCACTTATAAGAAGCAGAAATATATTTAACAAGATAATCCCATTTAAAAACAGACTATAGTTTTAAAACTCTCTAATTTTATTTAACTCATAAAATACATTTGACAGAGTGACCTCCAGACCCAGGATCACCAAATTCTTTACAGAGACAGTGAATCATATGGTAAACCGAAAATGAAGGTTTTAAAGTAATATTTAAATCAGGGAAGTAGCTTAACTTCCTGACCAGAAGAAAAGTGTTTTAGATAGATGGAATACTACAAATGGAGTGTGAAGCCCAGTGATGAAGATGTAAGTGGAGAGGACAGAGAAAAGCAAAGATGGGAAGAGCAGAGTGGGCCGGCAGGGCAATAAGTAATATGAGACCTGAGAGATTAGGTGGAGCAAGTCCATTAAGAATTTTTAATTACACAAAGGCAATCCTGAGTTGGATTTGGAAAGGGAGAGGAAGCCAGTACAGGCTGTAACAGTGTTATAATTTCATTTCCTAGATACTGTATGACAATTAACCTTACCTCAGAACTGCACAAAAAAAAGATTCCTGAAATTTAACTGCAGTTCTAAAGAAAGAGAAATACAATACTCACGAAGTTCATGCTTAGAAAACATAAGAAATGTGTTTTCCTCATTGAGGTTTTTGTTGAAGTCTATACACAGCTCCCTCAATTTTTTCTTCATGGTCTTTATTTCCTAAATTGAATATAAATTGAACTGACCATCAAAAACCAAAATTCAACTACCTATTGCTGCCCTACATGTACAAAGAATTTAACTTTCTCTAAGATTTTCTTCTGCCCCAAACTTACATGTTAGAAGTATATCTTCTTAACTCACAAGGGATTGGTCATGTAAATCAGTGGTTCTCAACCTTTTTTCATTTGCAGACCCCTAAAAAGTTTTGAATGGAGGTGTGGTTCCCTTTGGAAATTTCTAATGGAGCTGTGGACCTCTTTGGAAATCTATTGTCTGTATATATAGCTGAATTCTGTTCAGTCAGTTTTCAGTCTACATCTTTTGTAGGTTCCTTAGACATAGTCTGTGGATTCCCAGGGGTTCCAGGACCACAGGTTGAGAATCACTAATGTCAATAATGCTTTAAAGTAGTTTTATGTATACGTCTACCCCGATATAACGTGACCCGATATAACACGAATTCGGATATAACACGGCAAAGCAGTGCTTCAGGGGGGCAGGGCTGCGCACTCCGGTGGATCAAAGCAAGTTCCATATAATGCGGTTTCACCTATAACGCAGTAAGATTTTCTGGATCCCAAGGGCAGCATTATATCGAGGTAGAGGTGAATTAACATTTAGTTGCTCTCTCTCGCTCGCTCATTTGAAAAGTCTAAATTTAATTTTAAATAAAATTTGCTGTTGTATTTCAATGGGAATTTCTGTCCTAAAGATAACTGGTAGATGGCTCCAAAAGGAGCAGAGAGACAACAAAGTTGCGTCAAGAAGCTGCTGAAAAATTAAAGAGCTCCTAGACTAATTTGGGACCTTTAAATATATGGCAGAAAGAAAATAACATCTATGAAAGAGAACAGCATTCCAAAATCTTTTCTTAAACACAAGAAATTGGAGAGAAAAATATTTTTGACATATCAGGCTGACTTCTGGGGTGTTCTGGCTCCTTACTACCAAATTCACATATGTATAGTTTGTATACATTGTGATTCATTTGTTTCTGCTGCTGGTGAGATTTTAATAATAGTCAAGATTTTACTTCACTCTGAGCCACCAACAGTCTCCTTACATATAGTTTCTAATGATCTTCTAGAGGCATCAGGAACCTTAACATAATATAAATATGCATAATCGAGATTTAAGCTCCTGTCAATTGAAGGGTTTGTATAGGGAACAATTATCAGGGAAAGACAGAGGGCCACTTCAGGTTCACAAGTCTGTGCTGTTAAACAGCATGACAAAGGTGGGTGAGGTAATATCTTTTATTGGACCAACTTCTGTTGGTGAAAGAGACAAGCTTTCGAGCTTGAAGAAGAGCTCTTCTTCAATTTTTGAGTGCTCAATTTTGGATGTTCTAAAGCAGGCTGATTTTTAGGGAGTGCTACCTTCCACTTTCTGATAATCAGGCTCCTTTTAAGTTGTTTCAAGTTAGTTACTCAAAAATTCAGGAATTCAAAATCATTACCTGCTTTCAAAAATCTTGAGCTTATTTTAAAATCTTTTATTTTTATGTCTTTGTCTTGTACAAATTATCATCACTGCAGTCTTTAAGAGTAAGGATGGACTCAAAGCAGCACTTAACTGAGACCTGAGCATATAAGCAAAAATACACACTTAGGAGATTCTTCATAGCAGTGAAACCACACTTTCTTCAAATGATAAATATAGGAAACCCATACTCACATTCTGTACTTCTTTGGGTAGATGGAGTCCATTCCTCTTTCCCATTTGAACTGACTTCTCTAAGTACCGCTTAGCTTCAGGCTTTAGATGTCCAAGATCACATATTTGCTGAAATTATATTAAACGGAAGACGACAAGTAGAAAAAACAAGAGTATTCCAATGTGTAAAGTTCTATTACTACAATTAAAATTAAGAACAAAAGTTACAGAATTCCATACTGAATCTGTTAGGCCCCATGTGGGAGTTTTTTTCTTAACTCACTTTCACCCTAACAACCATCTCTTAAAACACACTTTTAAATCAAAATATCACTATAGCTGCCTTGAAGATATCTAATGCCCCAGCCTGCAAACATTTGTGCACAGGCCTAATTTCATGAACATGAATAGTCCCTTTCACTTTAAGTAGGTGTGTCATTATTGATATATATAGAACATGGTTGCAACTAAAGTCCTGTAGTGGCACCAAATCTTATGTAAAAGGGGGACATATAAGATGTCTAAGACCAGGTTATGGGTTGCTGGTTATGACTATGCTGTCTATATGTATGTATCATTTTGTAGTTGAAGTTATGAGTACTGACTCTATACTGTTTGTATTTCAAATTTGTGCTGTGCTTCTGGCAAACATCCCAGACAAGTTGGTGTTAGCTCTGCCTAGTCTGCTTGATGACCCATTAAGGGCCATCAGCTCTACAACTGATCCATTGAGAGAAGGCAGATACGCCTTGTAACTCAGCAAAGTATGGAGGAACTTGCCCATGTGACCCCAGACTCCATTTTGCTGTAAGTTTCCACAGTAAGGACAAAGAGGTTCTTACGCCTGAAAAATACTGTAAAAGGCTAATGCCTCATCTCCATCTAGTCTTCAATCCTCCTTCTTACCTCTGGAGCGACTTTGCTACAAACTGAAGCTCTGAACAAAGGACTGATGACCCATCCCAGCGGGGGATGTACTCCAGGGACTTGATTTGACCTGCAGTTTACTCCATCACTGCTACAAGCCTGAACTAAGAACTTTGCTCTTACTGTATGTAATTGATTCCATTTAACCAATTCTAGCTCTCATCTACATCTTTTTCCTTTTATGAATAAACCTTTAGATTTTAGATTCTAAAGGACTGGCAACAGCATGATTTGTGGGTAAGATCTGATTTGTTTATTGACCTGGGTCTGGGGCTTGATTCTTTGGGATCCAGAGACCCTTTTTCTTTTACTGGAGTGTTGGTTTTCATAACCATTCATCCCCATGACGAGTGGCACTGGTGGTGATACTGGGAAACTGGAATGTCTAAGGAAATTGCTTGTGTGACTTGTGGTTAGCCAGTAGGGTGAGACCCAAGTCCTCTTAGTCTGGCTGGTTTGGTTTGCCTTAGAGGTGAAAAAACCCCAGCCTTGGGCTGTAACTGCCCTGTTTAAGCAATTGGTCTTGAATTGGCACACTCTGTTGGGTCCCACCAGAACCGCATCGTCACAGTAGGCTAGTCATGTGTTTAAAGATAAGCAATGTTGTAAGACTTTACAGCAATCTTGGACTTAATGTGTTATAGTGTGAATTTTAAACTACTAATTATTAATGATATTTCACCTCACCCAATGTTTCTCTGATGTACAAGTTTTGTGACAGAGGTTCTAAATTTGAGTACTTTACCTTACATGATTACTCTGAGTTTTTCAGAATTAAGGATAATTGCTTTTTTAATGTCACTTTGCTGATATTTACAGAATATAATTTTTAATTTCAGTTTTGAACAACCATAATGTTCCACGTATTGCGTGAACAAGTCTTTAAGGAGAACTAAAAAACGAGGACTATGTGGAATATTGGAAATTAGGGTAGTAACAACTATTTAAACCAGGCTGAGTTTTCTAAGGATGTGTGGGTGGGGAGGTTTGATAACATTCTTAAGCATGCCCCTGCTAGCCAGTGTGCAGCTGTTAGGACTGAGTAGGCTTAATATTATCGCTTCATCATACATGTTAAAATTAAGAATCTATTATAAACACCTATATTCAAGGGTTTAAATCACTGGAGTAAAAATTTCCTATAGAAGGAGATCTGGAATATACATCTACCCCATAAGCCTAGGAGGGATTCTTTTCCTTAACATTTGGAAAAAGCTTTGTTATTTGATTAGACATAAAAAAAACCCCATTTTCAAAAAATATTGGTGAAGGAGGATGTATAAGAGAGATTTAGGAAGTAACATAAGCACGGTAAATAACTTTAGCAGACTCAGGCCTCCATTAAGGGAATAAAAATGGACCTGGATCAGAGAGATCTAGGAGATACTAGATGTTATAATTTAACATCCAACTTTTTGTGGGATACTACCAAAATTAATAATATGAGATTCTCAAGGGCTCTGTTTCCACTCTACTGTTAACCTAGCCGTAAGCAGGCTCATGATGTTTAAATTAAGAATCCATGCTTTAGCCCTGAAAATTCCACGGAAATCCTAATTTGATAGAAATACTACATTGAAATAAACTAGGCTGGCTTATTAAGATGGCTACAATGTTTTCAATGGTTTTAATTCAGTCTCTCCTCTTCCTTTAGAAACTCACTTGGAAAAGTAATTCTCCAGGTGCAGTTGAGGCAACAACCTGCAAGAGCAGAGGAGTCGTGCATCATAATCTGGAAGTGGCAAGATTCAGCCTGGCCTTGGTGGAAGCAAATTACACAGTCTTGCGTCCTCCACCAAAAATGTTCTTCTCCCAGACGTTGTGAATTTTAGGAGTATTCAGATCTGAGATCTTAGCCCAGGTCACATATCAGTGTTAAATAGATGATTAATAAGTATCTGCATATACTTGTACTGTTTAAATGAAGGGAAAAAACCCTCAAACTAATTTAAAGGATTAACAAAAAGAAATTAGAAACACTATAGTATTCTGAAATAGATGTAAATGCCAAATATCGTCACAAAGGGAAAATAAATAGAAAGAATACCAAGGTGAATATGAAATAATTCTGTTGACCGACAGTAATTATTGTAGATATTTATATTTGGTTTTCACACGTGACTGCTACAAATACCCATAAATATGAAAAAATATTATTTGTATTATAGCAGAGCCCACAAGGTGCACGTACACATAACGTATATAACATAAAATCACATAAAACAGTAAAAACACTTCTTTAATTCAGAGTATGAGATATGTAAAAAAGTGAAATATAACAGGAAACAATGCCTGCCAACACAAACAAAAATGAACAAAATAGTCTGGATTGGGGCTGTAAAATATCAGGAGGTTCTCATTTAAACAATGTGGAAATAGCCAAATAAAGAAAAGCAAATGGTGGAAAACATGCTTGGAAAGCATGGCAATAAAAGATGATGGGGGAAATATAAAATACTCTGTTCAGATCTCACTGCAAATATCAAGACTTCCAGTTAGTATTACAAAAAGCAAGCATGACAGCACTCAAAGGGACAGCAGAGAAATGACTCCAGCAACCAGTGGTTCTAGTGCTTTATCAGCTACGTGGAACAACAGTAAGCACAACTGCTTAATAGATAAGTTTCATGTTTGGAGCAGGGACTGATGAAAATGTTAAAATTATTCATACTAAATTATTTGCTTAAATATATTAAAATTGCCCATCTGAAGAATGATATACAAATAGTACTTCATACGTCTAGGTAAGAAAAGTGAGGCCAACACAGTAAATTTTAATTATTCTTTGTTTAGTTTGAATTACAAAATTAATAATATACACTTAATTAAAGCGTAACACTTATGATGGTGCGCACTTGGAGGATGAGGCACCCTATGAAAACACTTTAAAAGAGGCTAGTAGCACAGTAGTAAACTAAGTATTTTGTTTGCATCAGCATTATTGACTTCTAGAATAATTTAAACAATAAAAAAAATGTAGTCATTCCTAACTCCAATGAAGTAAGAAACAGTGAATGAGTGTGCACACAAGCGTATCTGGCAGCCAAATATTGAAGTGAGAGAATGCACCTTTTCCCCCAGGTTTCCACCGGGTAAAGGTTTTCTTTAAGCAAAATCCTTAGGTTTTTGAAGCAAAAGAATTCAAATGATGCCCCTCATGTAACACATACACTACAGCTCTATTGAGTTGATAGTGGATTTAACAGTGATTGAGATTAACGAAGTGATGGGGATACTGAAAAGCACAGCATGTACTAATTTATTGGAAAAAAAAGTTTCACTCCTTACATATTCCTCTGCAGGTTATTTTTAGTTATCTTCATTGTCATTTACCTGCAAATAAACAATCCTCTGCAACACATCTTCTCTCATGCTCATCTCCACATCAAAATAAAGTCTTTTCTCAGCTTCTGTGCTTCCTGAGCGCACATCTTTGTTGGACGAGACATGCTGCAGGAAATCCAGCATGCTTCTTTCCACTGTTAAAATAAAAATATATTTTAAAAAAATGCACCAAGCACTTACAATGCAATCAGTCCATGTTAGTTTTTTTCTAAGATGAGGAACTTCCTAGGAATACACAAGTTATTTTAATAAATCGTTCTATTCAGTTTTTACACAAGCTTTCAGAAATAAATTTATATAAACAGATACCTGAAGCAACCACTGATTAGGATTTACAGATAATGAATGGATTACAGATTATGTAAAAAATAAACCAATACAATTATATACACAGCAGCAATTACAATTAGAACAATTGCATATTTCACTGACGGTGTATATTATCAAAGCCTAACTGCCCTGGCAAATGTCCCCACTTTAATCGTTCCACAAGGTCAATTTTGAGTTAGTAAAAGTTTAATACAGATATATTTAAAGCACTGAAGTAATTTTATGTTTTGAAATAAGATGAATCTTTTAAAAGTACAGAAAGTAGATATTTTAAAATACATTATTTTTAATGGATGTCACAGATTCTCTCTCTAGAATATTGGAAGTAGGAAATTTTGAATCTTTACAATTCTCCCTCAAATTATTCAAAAATTGGAAGGAGAAAATACATATATGACCAAGTCTGTTTATTACTAATAAAAGCAAGCAATAAGAAAATTGAGGGAGATGATGTGTGATTATTTTGGACTATCAGAGATCACAAGCTAACATAATTTTGAATGGAAATGAAAAATAAACTAAATTCTCAGCAATGCTGTCGTGTCCCTGTATTAATAACAAACATGAACATAGGTCCTATAATTAAAAAAGTAGTTGAAATGACTAGCTATATTAATTAATTAGGACTTGATTAAACATAATTATAGTTTTGCCTTTTGAAAAAGTGCTAATCCTGCACGTTATGCTTTGTTTAAACATTTTACACAAAAGTGTAACAAATGCTTTTTGTCCTGGGAGACCGTTCATAATACTAGCAGATGAAGGTTCTAAAGATTAGTTGGTTACAGATTTTAAGATGAACCAAAAACTTTGTGAAAAACTAAGACACTATACACACCCAAACACTGTGGTATCTCCCTCTGTCTCTCAGAATCATGGGATGTGCATACAAATGTGGTTTACCTTCCCCTCCAATCGGTAGGGCCTGAACTTTATTTGTTTTGCGGGTGTTATAGTAAGATGGTTCAAATGAAGTAGTGAGTTTTACATTTTGCTCTGAAGCTCCTGAGGTTTGTGGTCATCTGGGTCTTTTCTGTGAATGAGTTCCAGGTACATGGGCCAGTTACATAAGAACGGCTGTACCGGGTCAGACCAAAGGTCCATCTAGCCCAGTATCTGTCTAAGACAGTGGCCAATGCAGGTGCCCCAGGGGGAGTGAACCTAACAGGCAATGATCAAGTGATCTCTCTCCTGCCATCCATCTCCATCCTCTGACAGAGGCTAGGGACATCATTTTTTACCCATCCTGGCTCATAGCCATTTATGGACTTAACCTCCAGGAATTTATCCAGTTCTCTTTTAAACGCTGTTATAGTCCCAGCCTTCACAACCTCCTCAGGTAAGGAGTTCCACAAGTTGACTGTGCATTGCGTGAAGAACTTCCTTTTATTTGTTTTAAACCTGCTGCCTATTAATTTCATGTGGTGACCCCTAGTTCTTGTATTACTGGGAAAGATCTCTGCCCTGCTCATGTGAGTGTAATATTCAAGACTGACAGTTCCAAGTTCTAATAGGCAGCAGAATTAAAACAAAAAAAAGGAAGTATTTTTGCCACACAATGCACAGTTAACCTGTGGAACTCCTTGCTAGAGGGTGTTGTGAAGGCTAAGACTATAACAGGGTTAAAAGAAGTACTAGATAAGTTCATGGAGGATAGGTTCACCAATGGCTATGGTGTTTGCCAGAAGCTAGGAATGGGCGACAGGGGATGGATCACTTGATGATTACCTGTTCTGTTCATTCCCTCTGGGACACCTGGCATTCGCTACTTTTGGAAGACAGGATACTGGGCTAGATGGACCTTTCGTCTGACCCAGTATAGCCGTTCTTATGTTCTTAAGGTTCTAATGGAATGCTGCTGTTGTGGGAGGTCATCACCACATATCATGAGTGATCCCTTCGGAAAGTGAGACCCGCCCCATATAGAGCTTTGAAGTGGGACCCAAAGCTTAAATCTGAACTAGTATTCCGATAAGACCCAGGGAAGAGAGAAGAGCACTGGAGTGATATGTACTCTTCATGGCTTCTGCAGCTGGGCAGATTGCTGCTGCGTTCTGAACGAACTGTAGCTTTTTATTTATTTATTTACATTTATTTTTAATTTAAGCCTGGTAGTTTTATTCCTACACACAGAGAGCTACAATAATTCAGGCTGGAGGTCATAAATGCATGGATCATTGATCATCACTGTGGCTAAATCTTAATCTGACAGGAGGCTGTTTGGATCAAGATTGTTCACGACAGTCTTCTTGCTGGCGGTAAGGGGAAAAGGATATAACCATCATAATCTTGGTTATTTGGTGCACAGAAGCTGTGAAGAGTCTAAGAGAAGGGTAAGGCTGCAGACTTAATACAGAGAAGATGCCCTCACTGAAGGAGGAATATAAGGACATGAGTTCTCTGAAATGCTTCCCTCCCTCAACTAGCATCACATCAGTCACCTGATTTGACTTCTGATATTGGTCTCAGACAGGTCCTCAAATGGCTAAAGAAAAGTGCTTTTTATGTATGATGTGAAAGTAATTGTAAACCTGGACGTCATATGTGTACTGCAGACATTTTAGTCCATGCTGTTGCACAGTGCCCCCAAGTGGCTCCATGCAGTCACTGACAAGAACAGGATGGGTCACGGAGTTTTCACAGGTGAGGACTTCAAAAGTGGAGGAGCATATGCCAATCATGACTCTCTCGATGTAGTCTGAGAGAATTGAGTGAAGCAATATCAGCATAGTCTTGCTAACCATTGCCATGTCTCTAAGGCTGGGCAGCAAAATTTCATGGCTAATCATAACAAATGCTGTGGGAGAGGTCAAAAATGAATATCACTTCTGAGATCTCTACTTTCTCTAGCCATGAAGAGCACAGATCAGACTCACGGGTGGTAACTGCTTTTGCTGCATTGCTTCCAGAACTCTGTTTTGTGGATAAGATGAATTCAGAGAAGGAAGGTATTAGACTCCACATACTCACCTGTATACTCCACTTCTATGTCGGCCAGAGCCTGCACAGTGTTCTCATATGTTACTTTTTCAAAATCAAGCATTCCAACATTGTCATACACTTGCTTTGTTTTCATGATCAGATCTTCTGTCCTTGTTATGATTTGCTCTGGTGACAGGTCCTATTTCAAAAAGTTTCGGTCTGATGCTGCATATGAAGAGGCCTGGAGATGGGTAGTAATTTCTGTTCCTAATGTCATCCTCAGTAAAAGCCTTGGACCACCAGCTCTGAAATTGTAAGAATTAATTTAGGAGATTAAGAATCTAATTGAAGCAAAAAGGTCTATTGTGAATTATTTTTTAAAAGAACATTACCTTTTTTCATTAAATAGTATTTTTAGAAACAAGAACATATTCCTTTTTAGGTCTATTCTTTCCTCTTCAGGACCCTAAATAGTTGTACTTTTAATTAAATAAAGCTGTATTTTAAAATAATTCAGATGTCTGCCCTTTCCCCGTCCTGTACTTGATTGAGGGAGTGTTATCTAATATGTATGCAAAAACAGAGATAAAATGTTTTGGTTCTGCAAAAATAGACAAAACAGTTTTTCTTAGACGACTGAGTTGTTATTCAAAACACCAGCTACTGAAACTCCATGGAAACAGACAATAGTGTTTTGTATTTTGAGAAAAGGAAAAGGGAATATGCAGTGAAATCTGGGTTATGAAGGCTAGTTGTTCCATGCAACATAAACAAAATGGTAAAAACATTTAATATGGAAGTGTAAATTAAAATGGATAATTTTATACTTGCATTGAATGCTGTGTTCCAGGCCATGAAAGCAAATTATCTCATAGCCTCCTACTTCAAAATGTACTCTTTTAACCGTTGCAGATCTTATATGAGTATTTCATACTGTTTTGCTCTGTAGCTGGAAAAGGCATGAAGGTTTCTCATATCTATAAACAACCTTTGTGTTCAGTTAATAACTCTGATTAATTTAGCCAACTGTATTACAGACTTGGTTAGGCAGAAAAGTTACAGTCTCCTACAGTGCTGGCATCTACAGCTGCCTTTTCACTAACCAATATGACAATGCACACACATTCAGCCATTTTTCAGGGATTTAATGGCAGAGGGAAAAATTTCAAAATTTCAGGGGGTGGGGTTTCCTGAGTTTCTTTTGAGTCACCAAAACATAGGAAGAAATAAAATATCATCCCTAAAATTCAGTTATTGACCTTCATCTGCTCCCAATCACCCCCAGGAATCTGTGTCATTTTCTCTTTTCATTGCATTTCACACATTTATAACCTGCTGGATAGCCCACCGAATTGAGACTCAGGAGACCTGGGTTCTATTCCCAGCTCTGCAACTGGCCAGTTGGGTGACTTTGAGACAATCACTTTACCTCTGTCTCAGTTTCCATATCTGTAAAATGGGGATAATGACACTGACCTCCTCTGTTAAGCACTTTGAAATCAACCAATGACAAGCTACATAAGAGCAAATGATTGTCATTATTGTCATACCCCACAATTTCTTCCATGCTCTTCCTTTCCTTTTGTTTTCTCTGCATCTCTTTGTTTTTCCATGCTTTGTTTTGGTCCGTGCCCCAATTCTTCAATCTATTCACTTATCAGTATTTTTCAGCACTCATCCCATTCTCCCTGCACCCACACACATCAAAGTCCCATACCACAGCAACCCTCCCATTCAGCGGTCCTCAAACTGTGGCTTGCAACCCCAATGGGGTTGTGGCAATACCTACTGTGTGGAGGACACCACTTTACTCTGTACAGCGTGATCTTGCATGCACAATATTTTCCTCTTCAAAATGGCATCCTCCATACCATCTGGGATCCTGGGAGGAAATAATTCATTAAATTGGGTCCAAGCCAGCAGAAAGTCTGGGACCCCCCTGTTCTAGTTGAACAAGGTGCTCTTCTAGTTGAAGAGTAAGATACTGATGAGTCTGCAGATGTAGCACTACTCCATTTGGCTGGGAAAGGTGTAAGGAGACTCTCCCTCAAAGGATGGTCTCAGTAGAGAAATCATCACAGCAAAAAAATTTTTTGTCCCTGTTGGCTGTCGGTGTGGTTGTTTTTTCGGTTTTTTGTTTTTTGGGGGGGGGGGGGGGGGCTGTCTCCTCCTTCTCCCCGCACCCCCGTTTTTCTGTTATCTTCAAGACAGGCTCTCTCTCCTTTTGTTCATTTATCTTGGTCTGTCAATTCTTTCCCCCACGTCTTCCCCTTCTTTGACCCTACTGTTTATGTCTCATCTCTCTCCTTCCACGTTAATCTTTTCTTCACCCAAAGCACCACCAGGACAGTGAGAAATCACACCTACATACATCCCAGCTGCATCAGAAGTAGATGAGCGAAACTAAATAGGAGCTGAGTGAGTCTGATCAGTTTAATTATGCAGCTGCTTCCAGCTCCATGGGAGAGGTGCTGTTTTGTGAACACAGATTTGATCATACTCTGTAGGATTCTTTACAGGAGTAATCTGAAAATTCACAGCAGTATATTAATAGGAAAACTCAGAATCCTCATGTCCAACTTAAACCCAGAGTTAATATCTATCTATAAATACATAAATATGGACATATATTTTGCACAAACCTAACATTAGTATGAAATAGATAGTGAGAATGAAGTATGCATAGTAAAGCAAGCACTAAGCCATAAGTGTGGAAGAATCAGAGACAAAGATTTGCTAGACACCATATTTTGGAGCAAAGAACCAGAGCCAAAGTTTGAGGGGGAACTGGCCTTGAGAGTGAAAAAATTTAGCTGGACCAGACAAATTGTAGAGACAAGGTGGGTGAGGTAATATATTTTATTGGACCAACTTCTGTGTGTGAGAGAGGCAAGTTATTGAGCTTACACAGAGCTCTTCTGAAAAAGAGCTGACCTGAAGAGTTCTGTGTACACTCAAAAGCTTGCCTCCCTCACTCACAGAAGTTGGTGCAATAAAAGATACTATCTCACCCAACTTGTTTCTATAATATCCTGGGACCAACACAGTTACAACACTGCATACAGACAAACTGTGACCAAGTCAAACATGAAATGAAGATTTACTGGAAACAACAGAGCCAAAAGAGAAACCCATTCTGTTCTACAACAACGTTGACCCTGTGCACACAATCACAAGTTGAGCAGTAGTAGCAGATATAACTGAGAGCAACTCAAAGCCAGTTTGCCCTTGAGAAGCAAGATTTGCCTGACACAGAAGACTAGCTTGGTAGGACTAACCCACATCTTCAGGCAAATGTCATTACAAAGCAACTAGGAGATTTAAAACCTTTGCATTTATTAAGCTGATTGTTCTATGGCACAGCTTTGTAATTAAAATATTTTTTAACTCCTGCTAATGAAATAAAATAAATTATGGTACAAAGGAAGAAACTATGTGTTGATATGTTAATTGCACAAACTAATACCCAGATATAATTAAAGTTTTTTTTTTAAATGTTCAAGTGTAAAGTGGTCACTATTACAAGGTGACATTTACTAACAGATACCAATTCATGGTAAATGTTGATTATTTAATAGCAATCACTGTAACTGTGTTAATAGTTATTTGGGGAGTATCAAAACCAGTTTGGTACATAAACAAATGCTCATAAAATTTGACATAATGTAGTGTGTATGTGGCCCGGATGAAAAATGGTGACTATATAAGCAGTTTGAAAAGGGCATGGGTGCAGGGCTTGTATTTTAAGGTTACACCTTTGTAGCTGAAAGGTTCTACAACTAGACTAAGTCAATTATTTTGTACAGATATAAATAAGGAACATCATTCTTACACAAATGTATTAATGGAAGACTATTTTTTCCTAGTGAATATGGTTTATTCAAGTCTTTCACAGCTCAGACAAGAGGTTTATTTTTCCTCTACGAGCACAGAGGTGGACATTCAGAATTGTGATAATGCCCATATGTTAGAGACTTGCTGACTGACACTGACACGTGGATAAGGAAAAGCTGGCTCACGCTGAATGTAGGAAAGACCAAAGTGATGTGAATCAGAAGAGGAAAACAGTACAGGAGCTTATCATCACCAGGTTTCCCTCAATTGAAGGCATTTGTCCACAGATAGTCATGAGAGTGGATCAGCCTTAGGTCCTACTGTAGTCATTACTGACCTGAACACTCAAATAGCAACAGTCCTTCTTCCATCTATGGCTAGCAAGATAATTTTCTTTATTCCTCTCTGACGATAACTCAGATTAAAGGTTGAGGCATTAGTAACTTCTGTGTCGGATTACTGAAACTCACTGTATCCGAGTCTAGATAAGAACGTAGAAGCCCACCCTGAAAATGACAAGCAAAAGAGTATAGTACTGTACACTGGTGCTTTGCCATCTACATTGGCTCCTCATTCCAACACTAGTGGGTCCACTTCAAGACTGAAAATTAATCTACAAATCCCTTAAAGGATAAAATGCTGTAATCTCAAGGATCACCTCTCTTTCTGGGCCCTGCTATGGCAACTAGAATCACCTGCACACTGTGACTAAAAGAGTCCAGCTATAGAGTAGAAGGAGCTGGAGGTACGTCTTCTTAACAGGAGGCTCAAGGCTCTGGAAACCCATGCAAATGGAACTTACTCAGATGGAGCTTTCTGTAGTCTACATACAATGCTAATACAGTATATTATGGAGTTAAACACTTTAGAAATGCACACAGATAAAATATGTATCAGCTATGTCACTGAGCAAATATATTTTTCAAGAATAACCACTAACATAGTACCTAAAACGGCAATCAGTGATAAATTCTCAATTAACCACTAGGCAAAATGTTTAAATATGTATAGAATTGCTTGGATCTCCCCCCAAGGGCTTGAATGCTGGATACAGAAGGCTGATAAGCACTACTTTTAATTTCCAGGGTGGACCTGGTGACCTAACTTCAGGGCCAGCTCCAGTTTTTCTGCCGCCTCAAGGGTGGAGGGGGGGGGAAGAGCGGCAGCACTTCAGTCGCAGCTCAATCACGCCACTTCTTCTGCGGCAATTTGGCAGCGGGTCCTCCCTCTCTTCCTCTTCGGTGGCAATTTGGCGGCAGCTCAAAGAGGAAGAGAGGGAATGAGGGACCCACCGCCAAATTCCTGCCAAAGACCTGGACATGCCGCCCCGAAACTGGATGGAGTGCCACTCCTTTGAACTAGCCTCCCCAAGCACCTGCTTCCTACCTTGCTTGCCTGGAGCCGGCCCTGCCTAACTCTCTCATTACATTAGACGACAGCTTTGAGTATCAAAAGAATAAAATCTGTAGCCTAGCACTAATTATTATAACTGCCAGCAAGTGGATGTTTACATCTGTTGGAGACAGAAAACAAATGAGAAATGCTAAATAGCAACCATCTGGTATTGGAGTAATAACAACTCTGATTGCTCCAGTCTCTAGCTGATGGTATAGAAAGTAACCATTTGCATGGGCTGGTAGACAGTACAATGCTCCAGAAAGGCTTGAACTGATCAGTGTATCTTTCTAATAACCACATGGGACATTGATTTCTTTAAGTTTCTTGACAAAGAACTGTAATATAACTTCTAGTGACACAGTCACTAAAAGTTGCACCTCAGTGAACTATTTAAACACACCCTGTAATTGCCCTTCCTGATCTCTCTCTCAGTAAACCAGAGAGTATGTTATGTCAACTTAGATCACAGTGAGTATATGTAAAATAAAAAATGCATTATGGGTGAAATCCTGTCCCCACTGAAGTTAATGGCGGCTTTTCCAAAGGCCCAGGATTTCGTCTCAGGGGCTGTCATAAACAGATAGCTAAGGGTTAATGTCTCTTTCACCTGGAAAGGGTTAACAAACGACACCTGACCAGAGGACCAATCAGGAAACAAGATATTTTCAAATCTGAGTGGAGGGAAGCTTCTGTGCGTCTTTTGTTCTGTCCGTTGTTCTCTCTAGGCTCTGAGAGTGACCACATATACCTACAGGCTCTCTAATCTTCTGTTCCAATTTTGCAAGTACAAAGGTAGAAAGACAGTTTAGTCTTTTTAATTGTTTTTCTGTATTTGCAACTGTGTATCTGGCTGGTGGAGTTTTAATGTGTATTTGGCTAAAAGTATTTTAAATTGTATTTCTGCTGGAGAAAGCTTTTCTCTATTGTCTATAAGCTGAAAAACCCTGTAATATTTACCATCTAGATTACAGAGATAACTTTTACTTTTTTTCTTTCTTTTTATTAAAAGTTTTGCTTTTTAAGACCTGTTTGATTTTTTTCCTAGTTGAGGCTCAAGGGAATTGAGTCTGTACTCACCAGGGAATTGGTGGGGAGAAGGGAAGGATAAATTTCCTCTTTGTGTTAGATTCACGGAGCTTGAATCTGTATTGCCTCTGGGTGAGGGGAAGAAGGGAGGGTGAAGGGGGAATCCCTTTGTTTAGATTCACGGAGCTTGAATCTGTCTCTCTCTCCTAGTGTACCCAGGGCAGGAAGAATCTGGGAGGAAGAAAGGAGGGGGAAGGGAAATGGTTTATTCCCCTTTGTTGTGAGACTCAAGGAATCTGGGTCTTGGGGGTCCCCAGGGAAGGTTTTGGGGAGACCAGAGTTTATCAGACACTCAGAGTTATGATTGGTGGCAGCGTATCAGATTTAAGCTGGTGATTAAGCTTAGAGGATTTCATGCTAGTACCTCATGTTTGGACTCTAAGGTTCAGACTGAGGAAAGTATACTATGACAATGCCTACATAAAATTGTAAATAAACACGAATTCTCGAAAACTCCAGTGCCCTAATTATAAAATAAAGCCATATGGCATAAATAATCAATAGATGACACACCTCGAACTAAAACCCTGGCGCTTCAGCTCCAAAAATGAATGTTTTTGCCATCTGAGATAAAGGAGATAATCTTTAGCTGTTAGCAGTGATAGTTCCCTGATACTCTTTGTGGGCCCTTTCACATACACATAAACCCAGTTAATTAGAGTTATTAAAATGACCAAGTAAAAAGTAAATAAAATAATTTAAACTAGATTTGTATGTGTTTAGAGTTAAGGATGACAGAATTGTACAAATAATATATAAGTTACAGAGATGATCTTCTAAAGATGTACATTTTCTTTCTAGAAAGTTAACAGTTTATGAAAGAGAGAGACAAAACAAAACGAGAATGAATGTAAAACTATTGTGGAACCAAATATAGATCATATGTTGACATCAGAATTTTATAAAATCTTTACTCTCTTGGGGGCCTAAAACTCTTGGGAAATTACAGTTTTATTTCCAAATCACAAAGGCTTGCCTGACAAGCCATTTAAAAAGCTTTAACGAAAAAATAAAATATACAATTTGGCCAGAGATGAAGATATAAAAGACTTATCAACTATCTGAATCATACATTCCAGAATAACTATTTAGTAACTGCAGACTGATTCCGAATGAGCAACATATGTTAATGAACCTTGGACATAAATCCTAAGATTTAACCCAGTGATGTCACCATGAAACAACCAGACAAAATTAAATATAAAATAGTATCAAAAAAGAAATCCATGGATACTCTTGAACAATTAGATAGTACATTTCCTCACAGGGAAAAGAAAGAAATGAAATACTGAAATCTTCCTCACACCTCCCCATAAAGGGATCAAAGCTTGCAAGATGCTGAGCACTCCTTCATCTCCCATTGACTTCATGGTCCCTTGTTTTGTTAACAGAATTAAAATAACTTTTAACTAATTTGGCCTTTTTCATTATAGAACATTCTCAGAAAACAGACTTTCTGGATAAAGTACCATTGCTAGCTTTATTATTTTCATTAAGGCCTTTTTCCATCTTCCACAACCAAATAAAAGTAATTGTATTTTCCTCTTGTCACAGTTCCAGGGTAAGCTGGCCCTTTGATCCTTCACTCAGTGTCTTGGTGGGCTCCCCTTTCAAGTGAAAGGCCGAGCCCCTTAATTTCTCTCAATGGAATCCCATGATTAACCCCACTTTTAGACTGGTTCTCTGGGTGATGGCACCCCTTTTTACCATTCTTGTTTTCTCAACAGGTTTGGCCCCTACTAGAAACTTTCCTCAGGAGCAGTGATCAGTATGAAAACGAAGGTGACTCCAAACAGTTTCTTTAAAACAAAATATTATTTATCCATCTATTGGAACACAGTTTTCAGAGAGAAAAGGGTTTAAAGAAAGAAGGGCCTATAAGTATATAATCTTGCCTACAACCGGGGTGAAAGTGAGCTGGTACAAGCCAGTACTCCATACTGGTAAGAACCCACACCAGCCCATACCCAGCCCACCTTAAAGCACTGTTGCGGCAGCACTTTAATGTCCCTGCCCCTTTTGCCTCCCCTGTCGGGGGCCCTGCCAGCAGCAGCAGTGCTTTAACATGGCCCTTTGCCGCAGCAGTGCTTTAATGTTGCTGCACCCCTTGTTGGCAGGGCTGCCGACAGGGGGAGGGGGGTGCAGCAACATTAAAGCACTGCTGCGACAAAGGACTCTGCAGCGCTTTAACGTCCCTGCCCCTTTTGCCGCCCCGATCACTGACGGATGGGGGGAGCAGCTGCCCTGGGGCCAGCGATTTAAAAGGGCCTGGGGCTCCAGACATTGCTGCCCCTACCGCAGCAGCAGCGTCCAGAGCTCCAGACTCTTTAAATCAAAATGGGAACCATAGGCAGTGTGGTCCAAGGGCTGGCTGGGGATGCTCACCCCAGCCCCAACCTTCTGCCCTAGGTCCCGCCCCTTCTGGGGCCAGAGCCATCCCCACTGTACCGGTAAGAGTCCTCGGTTACTTTCACCCCTGCCTACAGCTTAGCAGTTCCCACTAAGAGTTAGACCCATCTTATCCTAAATACCCTCATCCTTCTGGGGACCAGATTACAGTCTGCTTCTCTGCTGACCCTGACCCTCTCCTTCTGTGCATTAAGGTTGTTCTTTCAACCATTTCCAAGTTCTTTGTTTATGATTTCCCACCTGAAGAGGACTGTCTCAAGCGAGGGGGTGGTTGTGTCTCACTTGAACAGAGACAAAACCAGGAGGCTTTCACCTCTGTATTGTTAGTTAAGCACTGGCTAAGGCTAATGCAGTGGCTAATGTTTAAGAGAGGTTTTCAAAATCTGCTAAAATATGGAGCTTGCTCTCTGATCATTTGAGCAATTAAAACTTTGTGTCTCTTTACTTGAAGTCCTCTTTGTATAACTTATATTAGGGCCAATGCAATGGGATGCCTCAGATTTCATCACTGTATAGTTCCTGCTCTCATTACCTTCCTTTTTGATATCAGAGGGGTAGTCGTGTTACTGTATAGGAGAGGTTTGGTATGGGATTTTCAGCAATAGCCAAAGAGCTCTAAGAACAATTATTTTCACTGGAATACTAAAGAACAATTTAAATTTGCCAATCAAAAAACCAAAGCAACAACCCGATTTTCCAACCAAATCAGTATAGGTTGTGTAGCAACTTTTACAACCTCAAAAATTTATAAGACGTAAGTAGCAGCTATAGCCCCTATAACACAATTGGATTTTCAACAAGAAGAATAGCACTTGTAAGCAACAGTCAGATGATTCAAAAGCAATTTTTTTTACCAGAATGCCAAGCAATAGTATATTTTGCCAACAAGCTAAAATCTGATTGTTACTTCTGCAAAACAGTTTGATTTGATAAAGGGGATGGCATCTCCCTGTGTACTTTATTGGAGTCTCACACTTGTAAACTTGGGTGCTGCTGCAAAGGCCAGACAAGCAATTTAATTTGAAAATCAAGCTTTGACTGGCACACCAAATATTTTAGCCACATTTGTATAAGGACTGTACAAATAGATGACTTTTTTTTTTTTTTTTTTGAGAAACTGTCAAAATTTCTGGTGTATGTCAAACCATCTTTTTGGATTTGGAGGCTAAAACAAAAGAGAAACAAAAGTGGAAAATCAGACTTCATCAACCTGAACCAGCAAGCCTTGGAACTAGGCTTATCAATCCTCCCAGATTGGCCGGGAGTCAACTGGAATTGGCCTCAGTCTCCCGGTAACTATTAAAAGCAATCTGGGAGGCCCTACATGGATCTGGTCATCCTCCCCCTTCATTCAACTCCTAAAATAATGCCTCATTTGTCCACTTCTTCCACAACAGTCTACATGCCTTTTTTCACACTGCCCCCATTACACTGAACATCTGTCCTGAGCTGGCCCACAAAAACACAACCCTTCTCTCATTTAAAACCTTCTTGAAGACCCACTTCTGCTACCAGGGCTGGCTTTAGGCCAATTCCACCAATTCCCCCGAATCAGGCCCCGCGCCAAAGAGGGCCCCGCGCCCAGTGGCAGAGCCGCTGAGGGGTGGGGCAAGTGGCTGAGAATCCCTTCCCTGGCTAGAGGCTCCTTTTTAATTTTTACTCACCCAGCAGCGCTCTGCGTCTTTGCCAGCGGGTCCTTCACTTGCTCCGGGTCTTCAGCAGCACTTCAGTGGCACGTCCTTCAGTGCCACTGAAGACCCGGAGCAAGTGAAGGACCCGCCGCCAAAGACTAGGAGTGCTGCCTGGTGAGTACAAGCCCCCATGTGTTTTTTTACGTGTTTTCTTTTTTAAGTCATCCCTGCCCAGGCCCCGTCAAAAGTGTTCGAATCCGGCCCCTCACTTCCTAAAGCCAGCCCTGTCTGCTACAACTAGCTGCAGTGAGTTAATGACATTTTATTTTATTATATAAAATTACAAACTGCTCCATCCTGCTGCACTCATGCCTTTGCTGAAAATATCTTAGTGCTCCAACCCTATCCTTCCTCCGTGTCGCCACTCCATTGTTTCCTTGCCTATTTCTGTTGCTACAGGTCCGGAACTAACAAGACTGCAGGAATTTCAAGGCAGAGACCCTGTCTGATCCATACTGCACGTGAGCGTGCTGTAAATAACAAGGATTATATCAGGCTGCAGAAAGTCTGACATGCTGCAGGAAGCAATCACACATGGTTTAACGTTTCCTGCACTATTATTTTCCTGGTCTTTCTCATCAGAGGCCTCTGAATGTCCCCTGGGAAAACTATCACACGCAAATCTAACCGCTTTGAGGGAACCAGATTTTTTCTCTCCTGAGCTGACTGGACGCCAGAGCAGCTGCTCGCAGCCTACCTCATAGGGGGACAGGCAGAGACTCCCCCTGCGTTGGGGAGAGGCTTGGAGGCAGGGTCGCCGCTGGGGGGGAGGTGTGCAGGAAAGGGATGACCCCGCCCTCAGTGCGAAAGGAGTTTAGGGCAGGGGTTCGGCTATCAGGGGGCGCCCTTGTCCAGCCTGGCATCCTCATCCCCACTGACCCCTCAACTACCCCCCTCCCCCCGCCGCAGTCGCCCTTGTCCAGCCCGACACCCCATCCCCACCGGCCCCTCAGACATTCCCCACCCACCGCGGGCCCCGCAGCGGCCCTTAAGCAACCGGAGACTCTCCGCCGGCCGCAGTCACAGCGGCTGTCGGGCCCTGACGCACCTGCTGAGCGCTCGGCCCGCAGCGCTGCACAGGGAGAACATGGGGGCGGGGGGGCTGCAGCTGCTGGAGGCGCTCGAGCCGAGGCGCACGCTCCGCAGCCATGTGCCCGCGGACAAGTGGCGGCTCCGCTGAGCTGCGTAGCCACTTCCGCCAGCTGCGCCTCCCCCCAGCTCCTCCCGCCCTGCGCGGCAACCACTGAGCTCCTCTGCCAGCGCCGTGGGAAGCGAGCATCCCGACAGGGGAACCCTGCGGCAGCCAGCCCCGCTCCTGCCGGGCTTCTCGCCGCTTGCACGGTGAGTTTTCCGCCGCCGCCCTCCATCCTCAGTGCGGGGATAATGCCGCCGCTTGGGGGAATCGGGCTCTTCCCGGTGGCCTCGTGAGAGGGGAGGGTGCAGCAGGGCATCTCTTGTGCCTCCTTCCTCGTGCGAGGCAGTGCCAGGGGAGAGGCTCCCCGGGGGCAGCCGCCATCGCCCGCTCCGGACCCGGGCACCACACCCTGAGCTGGGCAGAGGCGATGGGAAAAGCCATTTTAGCCAGATTGACTAGCTCCGCGATTGAGCGGGTTGCCAAGGAGCCCCTAGGGCTGAACATGGGCAGGCTTGGCTGGTGCCTGACACCGCTGAGCTTCCTGCGATGCCTTGTACTGGGGGATCTTGTCAAATCTAGCATGCGGCATGTCAATGCACATAGTGAACCATAGAAAAGCTAATGGACAATGATCTTTAGAATGTGTGTATTATATATGTCTTCAATTATTTAGATACCTATGAGTGTATAGAGGGTATATTATTGTGATCTTTGTTGTACCTTATACCGTGAAACCTGCTCTACTGCATACCTCTTTTTTCAAAGGATCACTTGAAAGTAGAGTCAAAATATCCAGTATATTTTGTAAGATTATTACTTACACATCACCTCTAATAGGCAGCCCGCTTTTGCTAGCCTCCTGAATGGCTGCTTAAGATGGTTGAACCACATCTATAGTATAACCTGTATTCTATAAACAAAGATGCTTTTTACAGGTGTGGCCTTTCACCTATATGTTAAATCTAAGATCTTCTTTTTCTGAAACATAGTTAAACACTGTTCTTTTTCAAAAAAAAATTCTGTTTAGTGGTTTAGGAAAAAAACTCAGAAAAAGTTAAAACTAATTTTCTCTCCCAAAGAGAAGTTATATAACTCCTAATAGATGCTGCATGCAAATCAGGCTGAATCAGCAGCATGTCACTAATCACAAGTTTGCACTGAGGTCACAGTGTTTTTATTTTCAGTCTAAAGAGAAAATAAGCCATTCTGTAGCACAGTGTCAGAAAATGGAAGTGTTTAATTATGCCAGTGGTGAGATATCTATCCATGTACTTTTAAATTACTTTTGATTTGAGTGAGTATTCCTGCTTCCAGTTGTATGTGCATTAGAAACTAAATCTAAACTGTATCTTTGAGCAAAATTAATTTACTAAATTATCCATAACAAACTTTTATGAACTTCTTCAGGAATTAATTCAAGGAAGTCCTATGACCTGTTGTATGCAGGTGGTCCTACTGGATGACCGCAGTGGTCCTTTCAGGCCTTATGATTTATGAATCTTATTGAAATAAATAAATGTCCAGTGATACTCTTCTTGAGATGCTTTTTGATGAAGATCTATTGCTGCATATCTTGTACATCCAAAATTCCTAGTGAAGTTAATGGGACTTTGGGATGGGCAGAGTATTCAGGGATTGGCCCTAAAGTACCATTCTTAAGGTCTCTATATTTCTCTGAATATTTTTATAATTTAGGTGAAGTTCATAAGCTTCTAAAATGTCATCAGTCAAACACCTAGTATATGCCATCATCCATTTCTTGAGAGAACAGAGTCAGCTGGATACTTTCACTTCAGATGAACAAGAAAGCTTGGAAGGTAAATACTGAAGGCCACATATCTGTTTGCTAGGTTGGTTGACATACATCATGACAGAAAAGCAATGTGAATGAACTATATTAATTATTTATGTTGTTTTATTGTATTTTGTTTCTTGTATGTCAGGAAGATATTATTTGAACAATTTATATCCTTATCCTGTAGATTTCAATAGTGTCTCTCTTGGTTTATCTGTTACCAAAGAAATTTGCCAATTTTGGACTAGGAATGGGAGAAATTTGGAGTTTCACAAAACCTGAAGAAGTTTGTGAAATGTTTTAGAATTTTTGTTATTAAAGGAAAAACAACTTCATTCCTGAAATAGATTGAAATTTTACGTGTCCACAAGATTCTTATTTCTAAGATCTGTAAATTTGAAGAGGTCCTAAAGTTATTGGCACTGCATTGTCTTATTTCTGAGCAACTGTCACTTTCTATTACGCTAAGGATTTAAATTAGATAATGCCGTAGTCACAACCACTGGCGGGATTAAGTGGACTGGCTCATGTCTCACTCAATTTTCATGCCTGGTTTCCCTCAACTTTTCATGTGCTAGAATCTATGGCTAACACACTGAAGAACAACACTTCTGTCAACAGCATTTGTATTGGCAAGTGGGGAGGGGCAGCTAAATCATGAACAGCCATATTCTACCTTGATGCACATGAAGAGCTCTTGTTAATATTGATAGGAGCCCCATCTACTATTTGAGGGCAGGCTTGTGCCTCTGAGAGTGAATGCACAGAGAATGCACCATTTATATATCTTGACAAACATGTTTTATTGTTAAGAGCAGTAGTGCTGAGTAGGGCTGTTGCTAGTGATTCCAAGTATCACATAGTGGTAAGGATTCTTGACAGGTATATTTTTGTCTTGGCAAAGGAAGATTAAGTTACAGCAAACTAAGACCACTTTACTCCTGAGCAAGAAGAGCCAAATGGGGATTTAACATGCTTTAATTTATAGGCATTGACTTCACACCTTTAGTTGATTCACCTTAATTTTCCTGAGTGCCATGCGGACATGCCTTTACCAAAGTTTTGAATATGGTTAAATCCTTCCCTGCTGACACTTTACATTTTTTTAGAATTGGTGTAATGTGCACTCTTCTTGTGCCATGTTTAAACATATCATTCAATCACAGATTCCCTGTTTGTGTAAATATGCTTTCAAATATGGTTTCTACTGGACTGGATGTTCGCTATTGTGCACAGGCAAGAGAGATTGTGTTTTGACTGTGTTTAAAATATATTTTTAAGATTCAGTTTAAAACAACAAAAGCTGAAATAGTGCATTTGATAAGTGATGAACAACTATATTAATTTAAAATATCCCAATATCTGTTGAGAAACTTATTTCCAATTGATTAAAAGGCCACACTTTTAGAAATAAAATTATGAAGTAGGAATTATTTATTCATGTGTTTTTTTAATAAAATACTGATTAAATTTGATGGTTTGTAACTAAGAAGGGTTAACTGATCACTTATTTGACACAGATGTTGGCTAGAGTTGCCCTGAGACAAATGAACTACAATTTTAACAGATTTATTTTCTAATCAAAAGTGGATTATAATACTTTTAATAGTATGTAAACATGCAAAGATAAAATTGAACACTCCCACAATTGAGCATATTTTAACAGAGAAGTGAAATCCTAATTTTAGAGTTTATGTTGCCAAAAATATGGTACCATATGGTGCATTATACAATATACAGCATCTGTGCGAACCAATTTGCATAGCTGATCCTTTTTTAGGAGTTTATAGAAGTTAGCTTTATTTTATGTGAAATAAATGGCAAGCCAAATCTTGCCCATGAATGTGTGAACATAGCTCCCAACAAGACTGTGAGGGAAGAATTTGGTCCATGCAGTACATAGGTACTCTGTGTACCTTACAATGTGCTGTGGAGTTGTAAAGCAATGTAGATTAACTATCAAATACCAAACAAACTCTGCAAAAAAAAAAATAAAACAGTTGAAGACTTTATCAAAATAAAAGTACAGCATGTTTTTCAAAGCCATCTTTTGTTGATAAAATGTACTCTGATTTGCTGAAGCATACAAGTAGATCAGACTATAGGTGAAGTTCACCCCAGTGTAAAAGGACTGCTCATTTGCATGTTTGATTTGTGGAATTCAGTCATCTGCATAAACAGAAATCAGACGGTGGAGCGGGGAGGGTCCATTTGCAGGGTCTGGATCCGCTGTGCAGCCAGGACAAAGTTTGTAGTACAATGGAACTCTCCACAGCAAGAGTAAAGCTAATCTCTGTGCAAGACAGAACTTTCATGTGTGGGTGGGGAATGGCCTGAGACTGGAATGAACTCTTCCAAAAACTAACACCACCACAAACCTCAATACTTTCTTCTCTAAGTGCAAGGTGCATGTCTTTGATCTTACTTCCTCTAATGCAAACACATAGCAACAGATATATGTATATTTAAGACAAATTAAAACTTACCAAAAACAAGACTCTCCACTACACATGCTTCGCCCTCTGGGGAGAGAATGAGAGAAAAACAGTCACACAATGCATTACTGGAAGGTGCTCAAAAACTAAGCCTGAATAGAATACATAGTTCTCTTGCACCTGATTCTCCAGCATATGGATTAGTAGCTTAAGTCCTTCCACCTCACTTATGCAGTGTGTTAAAATGGCTGCTTTTACTCTTCCGTTGGCCATGCCAGCCTCTACACTTCACTGCTGTCTTCAGCACCAGCCTATGTGGGATCAGTGTGGTGTTCAAACTGGAATTATTTTAGGCAAGTTTTATTACCAATTATTACATGAGGTCAGACTAGATGATCACAGTGGTCCCTTCTGTCCTTGGAATCTGTGACCCCTCATACATTGCACTGACAGGTAGTGTAAGAAGGGATTGATTCTAGTAAGTGCCACCACCTCAAAGCCTGTGGTTTAGGTAAAGCAGAGGTCCTCACACTGGTCCTGTGAATCAAGGTGAATTTCACTGAAGGCTTAAGTGGTGTGGAGGACCTTGCCTAGCCCTCTGCTCTGGGGTGAGTTAATCTGCAGTGACGGTCAGATAGCAGGAGTGTGGTAGTGGGATAGAGAGTAAGTGGCATTTATTCCATACCAATATCCTTCAGACAAAGAATTGCAACTACTATATATAATTGGAGTGAAATCCTGGCTCCGTTTTGATGTCATTGTGGTTGAGATTTCATCTCAGTTGCTTAATGTATTGAAAAATTACACATTGTCAAAGGATCAGTCTCTCCCATTTTGAAAATAAATATGTGCTTTGGCTCCACATTTACTTTGAATCAAGTCTTTTGTTTTGGCTTACCATTTACGTAGCAGCAGGAGACTGTCATCCTGTGGGAAGAAAAAGTCTATTTCATTGATTTATGCCATAAAGGCATTAACATTAAAATCATGGCAGAGGAATTATAAAGATTCAGATTGTGTTAATTTTTCCAGTTAAATGGGAATTGTGGGAGCTCACTGTAATATGAGCCAATTATTTCTACCATGGAAATTTATTCTAATATCAATAGTAGTAATACATCCAGAATATTTTATATAACCATAATTTGATCTGTTAGAGTTGAGAGTTCTCCTCCCCACTTCCCGGAATAGAAGCAAACAAGATGACGGCTAGGAGTCATCACATAGACTTAATGCATTTTCCCCCCAAAAGTAAGAAGAGTGAAAATTAAAGTATTTTTAAGCATTTTAAACTATAGTTTCTGTTCTTAGACTGAGTTAAAAATGAGGTGAGGCATTTAGAAAAGGGGTTGCCTGAGGGTAAAAATAAGTGTGATGGAATACATGTCCTTTCCCTGCATCCGTGGCCACCCCAGGAACTGCTCAGACTCTCTTCCTTTAGTATCCATTCAGTAGAACTTAGTCAAGCTCCCTCCACCGACATCTATACAGTGCAAAACAAGAGTCCTAATTCCTATGACCATCAACCCCTATTCATCAGGGCTCTGAGAGGAAGAGAGGTCTTTCTTCTTTGGGATCACCTTCAATCTGGGCACAGCTACTCCTGTCCTCCACACAACACTTCCTAGCTTTTATCAAGCTAGTCAGCTGATGCATTAGTTAATTCCTTAACTCACCCAGCCTCCCTCTCTCATTCCTCACAATTTCCTCAATCAGCCATTGCTGGGGATACTAACTGAGGCTACAGTGATCAGAATGCTGATTTGTCTGTCATGATTCAGCACTCTGTCACAGATGGGTTGCTGAGCTACCCTCCAAGGGAAAGCCTAAATTTAGCATGTATATATGACAGTTAATACTTAATAGTAAATTGTCGAGAGAAACTGGATATCCTGTTCCGTTGTTTCTCTGACGGGCATTGTAAAAGTACTATTAATATCATTCACTTATTAATGGAATTGTGCATGTAGTTTTCCACAGAATATGTACTCCATGGAAATGCAGTGAGATATTTTACTTGTCTTTCACCTCAGAAGATAAGATTTGAATTTAGGTCACAAAAAAATGGTTTGAAAGTCACCAACTCACCACTAGATCTTCATTAACAGCATAAAAATCAATATTCAGTTTACCACAATTAAGTTTCTTGTCATGGAGGTTTAGTGCAAGGAAGAAAAGGAATTTAACTCAGACCCTGAATTGTTTTTTTACTGAATGACACAGAACCTGGTTAACATTACAGAACACAGAAGCAAACTTTCTGTGCAGTGTTAATAATTAGCCATGTGCCCAATCAATATTAAAGAGTCATTGTCAACATAAAATATGTAAGAATTTTACTTACTTTTGTTACTTATAACTTACTGTATGTTATCAAGACTGAAAATTAAATCAATCTATTTTACATTTTACCATTTATGCTGAGTATTTACGTTTTGCATTTCTCTCAGCTGGGACAATAAAAAATAGACTCCTCAATATCAGTTATTGTTAATTTTTTAGGAGATTTCCTTTCTGATTCCCCTGCACTAGCTCAATATTATCATTATTCAGATTCACAATGCCACATCTGAAAGTTCAAATTAGAATGGACCCTCAGTACCCATGATCCTTAATGGGAGTTATGCTGCTGGATTCCCACACAATGTGTTGAATATTTGCCCCATAATCTTAAAATACATGAATTAGACATCTTCTCTAAGCTATATATAAATAAGATTACAATCTATGACTGTGTCTACAAACACTTAAACCTGTCATATCAGGGTTGAAAGGGACCTCAGAAGGTCATCTAGTCCAACCTACTGCTTAAAGCAGGACCAATCCCCAGACAGATCTTTGCCCCAGATCCCTAAATAGCCCCATCAAGGATTGAACGCATAACCCTGGGTTTAGGAGGCCAATGCTCAAACCACTGAGCTATCCCTTCCCTGCTATATCACTCCTGTAGAAATCATTGGAACTGCTCACGAGTAACATTATGAACTTGCTAAAATGTTTGGGAGATTGGGGCCCTCTGATCCTGGGAAGGGATCTGCTCATGTGGATCCTTAGGCTCGGGTATCAGTGGACTTTGTGAGAGTGCAAGGGATTTCACAGGTGGATTCCTTTGCAGGATAAGAGCCTATGATTAATAAAGCAGCTGTTAGTAAAAATCTTTGGTTTGCAAAGTAAAATGTACACATTTGAAAACAGTAATTACTGCTTAGATATAAATGTGGTGCTTTCAGGCTAATTATATGTAGTAGACAATTATAAAAATAGCAGTTTTTATGTGTAGCTAGTATATATATCTACATTACATAATATGTACTGCTGTTTTACATTTGTTTTTAAATTTAGTCATAGCTCAAAAAATGTAAGTATTAAAAGAAGTGTGTCTGGATCAGGAATTAAGTTTGGTGGCTGAGCTATAAACACTAAAGAGTTTCTGCCTCTATTGCCATGCAGAGTTGACTAGTAGAGATTAAATAGGTTATTTATTTTTTCTTTCCATTAGGGGAACTTCTCCAAAGAACCGCCTTTTGTTTTTAGGCTTAATTAACCACAAATATGTCAGGAAGTGTACTTTTGCCTTATTTATTTTTAGTTTTATTAGTTCATTTTATTTACACATTTCTATTGAGAAAATGGTGATAAAAAAAATCATGCTTTCATTTCTTTGAAGTTGCAATTCAGTGTTTGGAGACTGTTTTTAAGATTAGCCTAGAAGATACACATCTTGCAGTGCCACAGCAGTTGACAGAAGTGTTCTCAAATTCTTTTCACAAGGTAAGAATTGATTTTAGTCTTACTTTATCATTATCCAATTAAGATTGTGACTATGGTATGGAATCTTAAAATGTTATATAAGTCAAAGCAATGTGGAAACTTAATAAAAATGATATTCAAGTGAAATTCCTGCAATAAATAGAACAGGATCGTTTTTGGACTCTGACAGGACATAAATTCAGTTAAGGCAAAGATAACCCATGTAAATTACATTACTAAAAAGAATGGGCTTTTTTCCATCATGGAGGATACTTGCCCTCAGTGTCACTTAGGCATTTTGCAATTCCAAAGACAGTTGACAAGAAACCGAATGAGGTCATCCACAGCTTCCTGGTCCGTCTGCCCGCAGCTCCATTGCGTATCCCCTCCCATGGAGAAAATTTAGTCTCTTAAAGCATTCCACACAACCAGTTTAGGTAAAACTAAAAGCTATACTTTTAAAGTTCAAAGGGGTCCAACATAGGAAGAATATTGTGGGCACCAGGAAAGCAGAGAGAAAACTTGTGAGGAAGAAAATGGGGATATCAGAGGTCATACTACCTCCCCCCCCCACACACACACTCCCACTTTACTGAGGCAGGGGATATTGCTGCAAGATTTTAAGTGGGAACAGATAACTATCTTGGTCTAGTGTGTATTACAGAAATGGTCTGATCTCTTGCTGACTTAAGCCTAATGATGCAATCACTAAAAGGTATCTGTGTTCACACAACCCCTTTCAGAATGAAGGTTGAGGGAGAAGCCATTAATGTAGCCAGGGCCTACACCTGAATCAGAATACACTTCTAGTTATTTGTTTTTGATTTTTTTTAAAATCTAGAATGACATGTTCCCTCTCTCCGATTCATTGCCAGAAGATATTGAAAAGGCTGACCAGCTGAAGGATGAAGGTGTGTAATTGATAAGGATATGTCACATTGTCTGGAGTAGCTCATGACCGTGAGTGCCAACCTCAGGAGACTGTCAAAAAGCAGGGCAGAAACCCTAAACTGCTTGAGGAAACTCCTTTTATTGCTCCAGTACTTTGAGCTGTAATGTGTTAGCTCTGTATTGAGCTTCCAGGTGTTCCATGCATCTGTGGTGGGCTGTCTCCTCAGCCTCTTCAGTTTCTTTGATCTCCTTGATCTGGGGGTCCACCCTCAGTCTCTGGGGCTTACGTTCTCCCTGGGCTGCTTGCTATAAGCAGTCAAGCCAGTTCCACTGCAGCAGTCTCCATGGCATCTGGGGCAGGCGGGTGCTTAGCTCCTGATCTGGAGTTTTCTGTTTATTGGATATTCCCTTCTCCTTACATAAGGTTTCTAGGCCTTTTGTCTCAAGACCTTAATATTACTGTGGTCCACTCATTGTGTCTATTATTTCAGCTTTAAACATTCTCAATATCAAGTTTTAACTTTTAACAGCTCTGGATTATGTTCTATAAATCCAGTTGACCTGTAACACATGAATCCTGCCACCTATACCAAAAGTTATACTCTGTGGAGTGGCTCCTGACCATGAGTGCCAACCTCAGGACAGACTGTCAAAAGCCAGGGCAGAAGCCCCAAACTGGTTGTGTGGTGTATAATTAGATTTCTCTAACCCAATAACAAGTTTGAACTCCTAAAGCACTATAACAGTTGTATCATGGAATCACAGACTGTCCTGTGGGGCATTTCATTCTATTTTGCCACCCAGGCAAGCTGACTATGTGGTAGATGGTCATTCTACACCAAAAAGCACAACAATATTCAGGTTACTCTCAATCCTAAAGGACCAGTCACTTATCCCAGGTAATTCGTACTCAGATCTCAACCAAAGACAACTCCTGTATCCAATCCTGTAATAAATTAACTAAAGATATATTAACTAAGAAATGAGCATCATTTACAAAGCTAAAATAGGAAACATATACTCACAAGTGAGTTACTGTCTTAGATTTTAAAAAGGTAGTATAAGTTTCTGTAATAGACCACCCTATATGACCTTTAGGGCCTGCCCATGCCAAGCAGCATGGGGATCTCTTGCTTATGCTTAGAAATCTTTGCCCCTCAGAGACCAAACAGCATAAAGAGACAAGTTTCTCCTTGTCAGGGATTTTTTCTCCCCTTCACCTCAGATTCCAAGCTGATGGGGTGAGTTCATGTATAGGTTTCCCCTTCCTGGAGGGAAATAAAAATTCAGTCAACAAGATATCTCTCCCTTGGTCCTACACAATGCCTCATTTGCTTACAGTGACCCATCTTATGTGCAGAATGAGCACTTTACCTTAATTAATGCTTCTTTTCCTCTTTGGTAGGATACACAATTGGAGGTTTATGATGCTATCATTCAATATAACTTTATATCATGGGTTACAGATATTATAAGTAGGATTAATATATGCAGTATTCCATTAAGTCTAAACACAAATCACATTTCTTATAATACTAATACCTATTTTAACTATACTAATCCAGAGGTAAGACAGACTGCTTTCCAGCTATGCATTTGTCAGTGTTCAGTGAAGTTCTGGGATGCAGTGTTTCTGAAAAAGGTTTGGGGGTTGTGGTGGATAATCAGCTGAACATGAGTGCCCAGTATGAGACTGTGGCCAAAAGAGTGAATGCGATCCTGGGATGCATAAACAGGAATCTCAGGAGTAGAGAGGTTATTTTACCTCTGTATTTGGCACTGGTGTGACTGTTGCTGGAATACTGTGCCCAGTTCTGGTGCCTACAATTCAAGAAGAATGTTGATAAATTGGAGAAGGTTCAGAGAAGCGCCACAAGAATGATTCAAGGATTAGAAAGTATGCCTTACAACGACTGAGCCCTTTGAGTCTATCGATCCTGTTAGCTTAACAGAAGGTTAAGGGGTGATTTGGTTACAGTTAATAATAAGTATTAGGGATGTAAATATCATTTAAAAAGTTAACTATTTTAATGATTAAAATATTTCATTTAAACGGTTAATCTGTTAAAGGAAGGGGGGCTAGGGTCAGATTCGGCTGGACGGCACAACTGGGGCTGCTCTGGCCAGCTGACGTGGCTGGGGCCGATCTGGCCGGCCAGTACGGGGCTGCTGGGGTTAGCGGGTGGGCCGGCCCAGGGGTTAATGATTAAGGCAAGTTAACCAGTAAGACTAAAATTTACTGGTTGACATTTTACCTCACTAATAAGTATCTACATGGGGAACAAATATTTAATAATGGACTCTTCAATCAAGCAGAGAAGGTTTAACATGATCCAGTAGCAGGAAGTTAAAGCTTGACAAATTCAGACTGGAAACAAGGTGTGAATTTATCAGTGAGAGTAATTAACCACTGGACCAACGGTCATGGTAGAGTCTCTCACAGACAATTTGTAAATCAAGACTGGATGCTTTGCCGAAAACTGTGCTCTAGGGATTATTTTGGGGAAGTGCCATGATCTATGTTATGTAGGAGGGCAGAGAAGATCATCACAATGGTCCCTTCTGTTTTGTAATCTATGAAACACAGAAACATACTTAGCTGTTTTCAGTCATTGTCTGAGTTGAGAACTGCCCCTCTGCAAGGTCTCTCTCGGTCACAGCTGCAGCCACAGTGGATGGACCTGCCCAGTCTATGCATCCATAGCAACCTGTTAACTCACCCCCAATACAAAAGAGAGAATTTACTAACTAGCTGAAAAGTTAGTGACATGTCACCTAGACCTGTCATTTATTTCAAACTACATTATTGTTTAAATTAATTTGTGATCCATTAGCTACTGTGGCAAAGTTCCTCCTCTGCCTTGGTGGGTCCTGCACTTATTGGTGGATTTGCTCACCTCAGAGATTCATCATGTGGATCAGGAAATAACCAAGAGACCTTCTGCTCTGGTAGAAACCACAGTCCAGGTCAATTCCTCCTGTGTCTGATCAGGAGTTGGGAGGTTTGGGCGGAACCCGGGCCCGCCCTCTACTCCGGGTTCCTGCCGAGGCCCTGGTGAATCGCAGCTGTCTGTAGTGCCTCCTGGTACAGCTGCGTGACAGCTACAACTCCCTGGGCTACTTCCCCATGGCCTCCTCCAAACACCTTCTTTATCCTCACCACAGAACCTTTCTCCTGGTGTCTGATAATGCTTGTACTCCTCAGTCCTCCAGCAATATGTCTTCTCACTCTCAGCTCCTTGTGTCTCTTGCTCCCAGCTCCTTGCATGGACCATGGGTGTCTCCTGAGCACTCTGCGAGTGTTTGGCTTCGAACCCCAGTTTGTATGTTTTCTCCAGATGCTGTACACCTCCACAGAGTTTCTGGTCAGGCTCAACTGAACCCTGACCGAACCGGTCAGCTTTGGGCGAGGAGTGCAGCAGGGGTGCTCCCTCTTGAGCCAGCTGTACCCTCTGGCAATTGAGCCCTTCCTCTGTCTCCTCCGTCGGAGGCTGACAGGGTTGGTTCTGCGAGAGCTGGAGTTGCGGCTGGTCCTGTCGGCGTATGCCGACGACGTGCTCCGTCGTGGACCAGGACCCGGGTGACTTGGCGTGGGTGGAGGCTTGCCAGGCCATCTACTCGGCAGCCTCCTCCTCCCGGGTCAACTGGGTCAAGAGCTCTGGCATGATGATTGGGGACGGGTGGCAGGCAAGCTCCATCCCACCTGTGCTTCAGGCCATCTGGTAGAGCACGAGTCCACTGCTCTATCTCGGCATTTACCTTTCCGCCTCGCATCCATCTCCACCAGAGAACTGGTCCGGTTTAGCAGGCAGGGTGACGGGCCTACCTTGACCAGGTCCTGTGAGAGGGCATACCCCGCCCACTCCCCACCCCAGGCCCTCCAAACCTTTTCATCGGTCCCCTGCCCCATGGGCCCAACCGGCCCCCCCACCCCTTCACCATGAACCAGCTGCATGACTTGCAGCTGGTTCATTTCCAGACCGTGCCAAGGAAACATATACATGCTCGTGCTCCATGTCCTCTTCCTCACTCTCATGTCCTGCCCCGACATAAAGTGGCGGGACCTCCTGCCACCTCTGGAGGGTGAGGAGCCCCAGTGGACCAGCCTATACTCTGCCCTGGTCCCAAGGTCCGCTGGGGATATCAGTTGGCAGCTCCTTCATGGGGCCGTGAGCACGAGCATGTACTTGACGCAATTTACCCCTGTCCCGGACACCTGCCCCTTCGGCAGCATGAAGGAGACCCTAGCGCACGTTTACTTGGAGTGTGCCAGGTTGTAGCCCCTAGTCTGTCTCCTCATAAATATTTTGCTATGCTTCTGGCTGCACTTTCCCCCTCACCTCCTTATCTATGCACTCCCCATCCGTGGCCCACAAAGCCATGGGACCTCCTGGTCAGCCTCCTCCTGGTCAGCCTCCTCCTGGTCCTGGCTAAAATGGCCATTTATAAAACCAGGGAGAGGAGGTTGGTCGATGGGGTCTCCTGTGACTGTGGGGCCTATTTCCGATCCTTCTTCCGCTCACGCATCTGGGCAGAGTTCCCCTGGGCAGTGTCCGCTGGCTCCCTTGACACCTTTGAGGAGCAGTGGGTGCTGTCTGGGGTTCTCTGCTTGATGTCCTCATCAGGTTCTCTTTGTTTGACCTTTTGACCTCACTCCTGTCCCTGTTATCTCATTAGTTGTCCCCCAGAATTATTTGGTTTCCAGGCCCTGTGAATCCTCCCCTTAGGCTGCGGGGGGGAGGGTTCTGTTAGCAGTGGGCAGGCTCTACCTGCCCACTTTCTTGTTCCTAATAGGAACACTCTCCTGTAGTCATCTGGCCTGACCTTGTCACGCTATGTTATTAGACTCTACTCCGTTACACTTACCTGGTCTGTGAAGATTATGCATTCCTTCCAAATGTAAGTGACTTTGCTAATATGTGAAATATTTATGATTCAATTTCTCATACTATATTGCCATGAGTAACCTCATTGTGTATCAGTTATAGCAGAGTTGAAAAATCTGTATGGTTCTGTTAATTTGGAATGTTGGTTTCTTCACTGCCAATTGCTGAGATCGAAGGATCTGTTCCTCATTCAGTCATGTGTCCTGCATGGAGCGGACTCAGCGCGTTCTGGAGCATGTCATCTCCCTGTACTCTCTCTACACTTCGTAGGATACTCTTCTTCCTTCATACTTCCTTTGTTGTGTTCCTTCTCTTACCTTGGCCCATTTGCCAGGACTTAAAGTTTTGTTAGTCTCTTCCTGTTAAATCTGATCTTTTTCCCTGCCTGAGTGAGATTATGGCCTGTGCCTGTACTGCTGCCAGACATGGTAGAAGGGATGGGGAGAAAAGTAAAGCGGGTCTTCTTTCCTTGTATTGTACTAGTCCTCCTTGGTGTTTTTCCTTTCCTGGCTGCATAATGTTTTTAGTCTCCTAAGAGTTGACTAGTGATGCATCTGCTGAGGTGTTGGAGTGTACTTCTGCATCTGAGTCATCTTATGGCACCTGTGTTATATATGTCCTCAGTGTCTTCATGAAAGAGCTATTGGTAGCTGCATGGGACTGTTCATTTACCTGCCAATCTTCATTCTTGTTTTTAGAGTCCTCATGTTATGGTTGTAGTTACAGGCAAGTTTTGGGTGAATTAAATCAAAAAGGGTCCCTAGATCTAGTTCATTAAGTTGTGAGACCTGCTAGGATACCCATCCTGACCAATCCAAACTGCAGCTGTTGTGGTTGACCAGCCCATTGAGCCAGTACCCAACAAACTGTTTCCTTGCTCAACAACAGGTAAGTATGTAAACCTGCCTGGTAAATATGTAAACATTAAGTGTCGTGCTGCTTTGTAGATAACAAGTCTGCATGAAAAAAGCGTACTGTATATTCAGCAAACCAATACAAAATCTTTTTTTCTGAAAAGTAAATCACAAAAGGCAACACAGTCCCAACTGTTTTGTGAGGTATTGTACTGTAGTGATTTTGCTCTATGTTTATCGTTCAGACCTTTAATTATCTTAAAACATCATTTTTATAATTTATTTCAGGTAATAATCACATGAAGGAAGAAAATTATGTTGCTGCAGTGGATTGTTATACTCATGCTATAGAGCTGGATCCAAAGAATGCAGTGTATTATTGTAACAGGTAAAAAATAATAAATAATCTCTTAAACTTCATAGAGATAATTTTAAAAAGAAAAACCAAACTAGATCAAAACAAGGTGAAGTGAAAAGCCATCCTTTTCAGTGAGTATCAACATCTGGTTTATACCAGTTTTGTTATGCACATTTTAAAATGTATCATTTCAACTATACTAAATGTTTGTCTTCATTATATTTGTCATGTGGATTTTAACCTTGTTTCAAAACTTTATTTGGTGACTGAGGTTGGCAACTTGAAGCAACTTCTACACAAGAAATTAGTAAAGGACTGTTTCAAAGCCCATTTGAGCTAGTGGGAACCACTTTATAGAATTCTAATGGATCAGGCCTAATGTCCATTAATTTTCCAGAGCAAAAATATTTGTAAAGTGCTTTGAAGACATTAAACATTACATAGGAGCTAAATATCTTTATGCCAGGATTATTGCAAGAGTAACAGTTCTACAGTTCTAATACAGATTTTATTTTTAGTTACTAAACAAGTGATTTATATAGTAGATAGAGACAAGCACAAGGATACAGAGGAACCGTAAATATTTACTAAGGTGGCATTACATATTTAAGGCAGTAGTTCAGAGTTTAAACCTTATTTTTTCTCTGATAAGACAGCAGTGCCATACATTCTCTCTAGATGTAAACTGGTCATGTAGGACCTGATCCAAAGCCCATTGAAGCCAAAGTAGGCTTTGAATGATCCCAAAATGTGTGTAATTAGCAACACAAAGTAACTACTACTACTTTGATATTCAGTGAGTATGGAAAATATGTGCAACTTGCAATGAGTTGGTACTGTAAGGCATAAGTGAGTACACTGCCAGGGGAAGTCATTTAAAACTAGGATTGAATTTTGCTTCAGGAGTTTTGAGGATGGTGCAGACATAAGTTGAAGCAGAGGAGGGAGGGTTGCTTTCCCTTAAGAAAAGGGGAGAGCCAAATCAGGCTGATTCCTTATTTGGTCCATTGAGTCTCTCTCTAAACATGAAAAAAAAAATTGAAGTGCATGCAGGGCTAAATACTGCCTTTAATTGGACTCATGTAACTGTATTGACCTCAGTGGGGTTGAACAGGTGTAAAGCTGTCTGTATAATTTAAAGACAATGAACACAACCTAGTAGGAAGGGAAGTACTTTATTTAATTAAACCTAGACAAATTCAGAGGGCATAGTGGGAAAAAAGGTTTAAATAAAAAATCATTTTACACAGAACTTTTCATGGAAAACTAGCACAAAATGCTTTGCAGAATTAAATATTCCTCCTTCTGTAAAATAGCATTTTAACTATGGAAAGACAAGCTGGAATGTTTTTTTGAATACTCTCAAACCATGGGAAAGATTGAGTTTGAATACTGATCTGAACTGTTTGGCTTGGCCACTCTACTGTCTTAACTCAAATCATATGTAAAAATAATTAGTGTTTCTCTGGTAAAGATGCAGTAATAATTCAGTGATTCAGAAATTATTAGGTCTCTTTATCCAGACTTACCTATTGGCATTTTACACACACACACACACACACACACACACACACTCTCTCTCTCTCTCTCTCTCTCTCTCTCTGTATTTCTGTAGAGACTTTGAAAAAATCAGTATAGGTCAAATACATGGTCAGTCAGTGTAAAGCTTCTAGCTCCTCTAGCAATTCTCCTGGAGCCAGGCACCTGAGGGATAAATGACCTAACAGAAGGATTGTCATATGATACTGATAGGTAGTGGCATAAAGAGGGAGGGAGAGAGAGAGATCGATGAGATCCTTTGAACAGTGAGGAGTGAAAACAAAGTATTATTGCTGCAAAAGGATGACTGGTACATAATACTTGTTTTCCTAGACAGTCATCATATATTACCAAATCTACCATTTGACAGTTTGGCTTGTTATAATTAATTTAATGATGTATTTTGTGTGTATCCGTATTCTGGTTGTCATACGCTTTTCCACACTATTATGTTTTTTGTAAGATATGACTCTGTACAGTTGAAGGCTCTAAGTCAGTAAGGCACTTACATGTTTAACTTTAAGCACTTGAACAGTTCCACTGAAGTCAAGCTAGGTGAGCAAATTTTCTATAATGTAACTGAATAGTCAGTAGGATCAAACATGTTCTTAATGTTAAGTGTGGTCTTTGAGGCCTAAATCTGGATTCTCAGACTTTTCTTAAATGCGTTCTTTTCCCCCTGCTTTAGGGCTGCTGCTCAAAGCAAGCTCAACAACTACAATGAAGCAATAAAAGACTGTGAGAGAGCAATAGCAATAGATCCAAAATACAGCAAAGCCTATGGGAGAATGGGGTAAGATTATCCAGATGTATGGAAGCATTAAGGGCCAGATCTTTGAAAGGTGTAAAACAGTGTAGCTCTATTTAAATCAATGGCATAATTCCAGTTTGTGTTGACTGAAGATCTGGTGCTAAAAGTGCAGTTGTTTTCTAGGACTAAAGCTGGCATGAGGTTCCATGTACATGTTCTCTCCTACTGACTTCCTGTCCGGTTTGCTCTGTTTACACTACAGATTTTTATCAGCACTGCAAACTCAATCAAGGGAGTCAAACTGTGTTCTTAATCGCTTCTACATAATCACCAGTAATTATTCTGTAACTGGAACAACAACTGTTCTGTTAACAATAATGAATAGAGAATAGAATCCAGGTCCCACTCTCAAAAGTGTTGGGTTTGCAGAGCTAACAGGAGTACAAACTCATTTTTCTCACTTACATCCACCTAGGAAGCGGATCTGTTGAGGTGGAAAGTGCTGACCGTAACATTGCACTCTTAAGTACATACTATTACGAATTCACATCTGTACACTTAGGGGAATTCATCCTTATGACTTTTTTTCAATAGTCCCTGTGCAGAGGGGCTTTTGTGCTGGGGATATTTCCCAGAGTGCCCATGCAGTTGCTTTGTGACTTCTTTGTCTTCTCATAAGTGGGCAGGGCAATCAATCATTGCATGCTTAGAGTGTGGGAGTTAGAAACTAGGACTCTTGACACCCAAAATACAGTCCTTTACCACTTGAGTTACAAGCCTTTCTGGCTGATGTTGTAATAATAACTTGTAGGCAAGACACTGTGATTACGTTGACCCATAAATGCCAAAGCAGGTCAGACATTCCATGCATCTATATGTATATAAAGAATCAGACCCCCTAACCAATAAGAGTGAAGTTCACCTGGTAAACCTCTTTAAAGAAATTTTAATAATAAAACAAATATCTAGTGCCAAATTCTTCCCTCAGAGGCACATACATGGCTTTCATTGAAGCCAGTGATCTCTGTGTATGTGCATGTAAGGACTGACTTTGGTCCTTAGTTTTTTAAATTTCAAAACATGAATTTTAATTCTGAATATTAAATGAAAATATGAATGCTGCTTCTGTGAATACTAATTGTCAAATCTAGTAAAAAATGTGAATATAGCACAGTGAGAGCTGTCTGGAAGGATCAAATGGGATTATGCATCTTTACTACCTGAAGTTTTATGAATGTCTCCATATTTGAAAGGGCTCTTGGCCCTAATCTGAGGGGAGAACTGTGGCCAGCATAGTACTGGCTTCTGCAAATGTGTCTGTGCCAACGTCTGTGGTCTGAAGTGCAGTGGACAATGACTTGTTCAAGTTTGGTGGTAATGAGGATCCCCTATCATTTAAATTAACATAATTTAACAGTTTGGCATAGCTAGTATGATATTTAGGGAATCTAAAAATAATATGATCAATAAATTACTGAAGAGATTCCTTTTGGCACTCTGGAGAATGGTCTCTCTAATGACCTTCAGATGTAGCCTAGCGGGGTTTTCCATCATCATGACTAAGCAGGTAGAAAAATTAGATGACTTCGGTTTCTTATCCTGATAAGATTATAATATTAACAGAACACTGAGAAAAATATCGATATCAGAGTGACTACTGAATCTTTTTCTCAGTAGCTACGTATTCAGATGTAGGTCTGATTGAATATTCAATATCTTAGATACAATGGAGCTGCCATAAGTAGCAGCTATGAACAAAGTGGAAAATCCATATGTATTAGTGTCATAGTACATAACCATGAAACCCAACTAGAAGAGGGACAAATTGTATTTGTGGGCAAATTACAGCCCGCAGGCCACATCCGGCCTACAGGACCGTCCTGCCTGGCCTCCGAGCTCCTGGCCCCGGAGGCTTGCCCCCGGCCCCTCCCGTGCTGTCCCCCTTCCCCCGCAGTCTCAGCGCTCTGGGCAGCAGGGCTGTGAGCTCCTGGGGCAGCGCAGCTGCAGAGCCTGGCCTGACCCGGTGCTCAGAGCTGCATAGTGGCGGCAGCGGCATGGCCTGGCTCCAGCCGGGCGGCGCAGCTGTAGCGCCACCAGTGCTCCAGGCAGCGTGGTAAGGGGGCACGGTGCGAGGGGGAGGGTTGGATAGAGGACAAGGGAGTTTGGGGTGATGGTCAGAGGGCAGGAGTGTGGATAGGGGTCGGGGTTGCCGGAGGGGAATAGAGAGTTGAATGGGGGTAGGAGTCTCAGCAGGGCAGTCAGGAAGGAGAGGGGTTGGATGGCACAGCCAGGGGCAGTCAGGGGACAGGGAGAAGCGGGGGTTGGATGGAGCAGGGGTCGGGGGAAGCTGTCAGGAATGAGAGGAAGGGTTGGATGGGGTGGCAGGGGTCGGGGGTGGTCAGGGAGCGGGGGAGTGTGGATGGGGCAGGAGTCCTGGGGTGGGGGGAGGGGGCGCATCAGGGAATAAGGCAGGTTGGATTGGTCAGGAGACTGGCAGATAGGAGGCGGGGGCTGGGCCACGAACCCCTCCCCAACCAGCCCCCCATACAATTTCCAAAACCCGATGTGGCCCTCAGGCCAAAAGGTTTACCCGCTCGTGTATTAAAACCATATAGGTGACCATATAGGACAACAAATATAAAACAGTTACTTGTAGTAACTGTGCTTTGTCAAGATGATTGTCTGTGGATAACGCTCTAGCATGCCACTAGTGCATGAACTTAGAAGATTTGCCTAAGAAGTGTACATTGGGGCAGTTTGCTGCTCCTCTTCTTCCCATTCTGGGTTCCAAAGAGAATGCGTTGCCCCAAATGTCTCTTAGTTCATATCACTAATTTAGGAATCCCTCTACAAGAGACTGCAAAGAAGTGGAGAAAATGAGCAGGGAGCTTACGTCCATATGGGTAGTCATCTCAGGGAGCTGAAATTACTATAGTAAGTAAATGGGGGTGTTTTCTTGGAGAATTTCCCATATAAGTTTCAGCTTCCCACTCTTGGGAGATTAACAGGTGGGCCTGAGGACTGTTCATTTAAAAAATGATTGCAGGACTGTTATCCTGAATTGGGTATCAGATTAGAGCCCTACTTGAGAGAGCAACTCTGCGCAGAGGTAGTTACAGAGCTCTAAGAAGCACCCTTGTGTATTTCATTAAGTGATAACTTGTGAAGGTATGGCCTAGAATAGAGCCAGAAGCATTTGGCATTTTTGTTGGTGGCAAAAAGTTTTCATAAGGCTTGCTTGTATGTGGAACATATGCAAGATAGAGTTCTTGGGGGATCACCTGTGCTGCAGAAAGTGGTATGACATAAGTAAATGCCAGCACCAGTCAATATGCATCAATACTTACATTCTGGTAGTAAACTTACATGTATTTTGGAATGATCAGGATCTAAGTTAGTTGTGAGATTCTCTCACTTCCTCCTGTGCTAATTAGATCCAAAACTGTTAGTATCATTACTACTTTGATGTGCTCATACTGGCTTTCTTTATTTCAAATTAGGTTAGCCCTGACCTCTATGAACAAATACCAAGAAGCAATTACCAGTTACCAAAAAGCACTGGTTCTGGATCCAGAAAATGACTCTTACAAGTCAAATATGAAAATAGCTGAACAGAAACTAAGAGACCTCTCCAGTCCTGTATGTTACCTTATTTATTTTTTCTTTTCTGTGAGGTTTTTTAATAACTCAAATGGAATTTCCTAGACATAGTACTCTTCAGATATTATTTGTTTACAGACTGGAACAGGACTGAGTTTTGACATGGCAAGCTTGATAAACAACCCAGCGTTCATTAGTATGGTGAGTATATTAAGTATATCTTGTTGCTTTTAATTAAGAAACAGAATGTAAAATGTTTTAAACATTACTCCTGCTTCAGCAAAGGAAGATGGTTTCAATGCTTATCATAACTAGTGTATACATCTAAAGCACAGGACTTGGTCATGATGGGGGACTTCAACTACCCAGAAATCTGTTGGGAAAGTAACACAGCAATGCGCAGATTATTCAACAAGTTCTTGGAATGTATTTGAGACAATTTTTCATTTCAGAAGGTGAAGAAAGCCACTGGGGAAAGGCTGTTCTGGGTTTGATTTTGACAAATAGGGAGGAACTGAGGGAGAATTTGAAAGTGGAAGGCAGCTTGAGTGAAAGCAATCATGAAATGCAAGAGTTCATGAGTCTAAGGACAGGTAGGAGGGAAAACAGTACAAGAAGATAATATATTTCAAGAGGGCAGGCTTTAGCAAACTCAGGGAGTTGGTATGTCAGATCCCATGGGAAACAAGTCAAAAGGGAAAAACAGTTCAAGAGTTGACAGTTTTTCAGAGACACAATAAGGGCATAAGAGCAAACTATCCTGCTGCATAGGAAAGATAGGAAGTATTGCAAGAGACCACCTTGGCCCAACCAGGAGACTTTCAATAACCTGAAACTCAAGAGAGAGTCTTACAAAAAGTGGAACCTAGGTCCTACAAAAAGTGGGGAAAAAAGGAGGAATATAAACAAATACAAATATGTAGGGAAAACATTGGAAAGGCCAAGGCATAAAACAAGATTAAATTAGGTAGAGAAATAAAGGGTAACAAGAAAACAGTCTACAAATACATTGGAAGCAAGAGGAAGACCAAGGACAAGGGAGGCCCATTACTCAATGGGGTGGAGGGAAACAATAACAGAAAATGTGGAAATGAGAGAGATGCCAAATAACGTTTTTGTTTCGGTTTTCACTAAAGGTGAGTAGCAATTGGACAACTAACTGAATGAATGCCAGTGAAAATGAGGTAGGATCAGAGGCTAAAATAGGGAAAGAACAAGTTAAAAATTACTTAAACAAGTTAGATGTCTTCAAGTCACCAGGGCCTGATGAAATACATCCTAGAATATTCAAGGAGCTGACTGAGGGGATATCTGCGCCATTAGCAATTATCTTTCAAAAGTTATGGAAGACAGGTGAGATTCCAGAGAACTGGAAAAGGGCAGATATAGTGCCAGTCTATAAAAAGGGGAATAAGGACAACCTGTGGAATTAGTCCAATCAGGTTAACTTCAGTACCCGGAAAGATAATGGAGCAAATAATTAAGCAGTCAATTTGCAAAAACCTAGAAGATGATAAGGTGAAAAGTAACAGTCAACATGGATTTGTCAAGAACAATTGTGTCAAAACAACCTAATAGTTTTCTTTGACAGGGTCACAAGCCTTGTGGATGGGAGGAAGTGGTAGATGTGATATCTTTATTTTAGTAAGGCTTTTAATACTGGCTTAGATGGAGCTACTATAAGGTGGGTGCATAACTGGTTGGAAAACCATTTCCAGAGAGTAGTTATCGGTGGTTCACAGTCAAGCTGGAAGGGTATATCAAGTGGGGTCCCGTAGGGATCAGTTCTGGGTCCAGTTCTGTTCAATATCCTCATCAGTGATTTAAATAATGTCATAGAGAATAAACATATAACGTTTGTGGACGAGACCAAGCTGGGAGGAGTTGCAAGTGCTTTGGAAGATAGGATTAAAATTCAAAATGATCTGGAGAAATGATCTGAAGTTAATAGAATGAAATTCAATACGGACAAATAAAAAGTAGTCCTCTGAGGAAGGAACAATCAGTTGCACAAAATAGGAAATGCCTAGCTAGGAAGGAGTACTGTAGAAAGAGATCTGGAGGTCATAGTGGATCACAAGCTAATTATGAGTCAGTGTAACACTTACAAAAAATAAAAAAGCAAATATCATGCTGGGATGTATTAGCAGGAGTGTTGTAAGCAAGACATGAGAAATAATTCTTTTGCTCTACTCTGCAGTGATTAGGCCTCAACTGGAGCATTATGTCCCATTCTGGGCGCCAGATTTCAGGGAAGATGTGGACAAACTGGAGACAGTCCAGAGAAGAGCAACAAAAATGATTAAAGGCCTAGAAAACATGACCTGTGATGGAAGATTGAAAAAATTGGGTTTGTTTAGTGTGGAGAAGAGAGGACTGAGGGGGGTCATAACAGTTTTCAAGTACATAAAAATTTGTTATAAGGATGTTACCAAAATGTCAGGTCCGCCTAGCTGAGAGTCAATAACAACCAGACAGGGATAAGGAAAGGTTGCTTTATTCTGCAGAAGAAAGGAGAGCCTTGTACCTTGGTACAAAAAGCTCTACTCAGTACAAAAATCAAGAATCTTTTATACATACTCACACACAGGCTTTGGTCGTGCTCGCATTTGTTTGATGGTTAACAAACCCTGCACTTCCTCAATCTGCTCAGCAAAAACCAGCTAAGAACCAGCTTTAACTGTCTCAAAACTGATAAGGGGAGACAGTTCAAAAGTTCAGGGTACTGTGTCCGTGAGGCTTCTGCTTCTCCCTACTGGCTGCTTGTAAGCTGTTAAGGGGGCTACCAGTGACTTTCACAGTCCCCCCCTTCGGGCCTGACAATCTGGGTTGTCAGATTGTCAGGCCCATTACGTAATTTGCGATCAAGCTGGAGGGGTAGATACTGGTCTTTTGTATGGGCATCAGAGTCCCTAGTCACAGCATTAGAGAGACATTTTGCACATTGCATTACTACCCAAACAATACATAAGAAAAACAGAAAGAAAATAATCCATTTAACAATTGTACGGAAGAGGCCAGTAAACCAAGGTCTGGGAGGAGGTCCTCAAGGTCTGCGAGGAGGTCCTCAGAACTAAAGATGCGATCAAGAGATACAGCATGGAAAACAACAGCAGCATTCTTAATAGCTTGTAAATCCTTTTCAATTAAACCAGAGTGATTAACATAAAAAAACCATAAAAATAGCATTTTTCCCCAATGCGAGCACAAGCCCCCCCTAATTCAGCGTTCATGGCATCTAGCACATGTCTATTTTGCAAAGTCACTTCTGCTACTTCATCAATCTCTCGTTGCAACTTTTGGAAAGCGTCTATTGATGCATTAGCTGTTTTTTCAAGCTCTGCAGAAATATTTACAACTGCTCTCTTGAGCTTAGCCACTCCCAACCCAAGAATGAGTACACAGACAAAGAAGAGTGGAATCCTGTTTGTCTGACAACTAAGGGATTGGGGGCACTGACTATAAATCAGTTAGGTATACCAGGTGGTCTAATTTCCCAAATGTCTCAGTGAATAATCCAGTACCACATGCACCCTCCCCATGGACCCGTCAGGATTTGGTATGTGGGAGCCTACACCCCCCTAACGGTCCAAATGCTTGGACGGAGCACTGTGAATGTCCACCCCTTCCACCCAGAAAGTGTCCAAGTATGTTTCCACGACCACAGATCAGATGGTATTCCTGATGTGTCTGTAAGGGCAGTGGGCCAAGTCTGGCGCTCAGGATCACTCCGAATGGCCATCAGCTGGTCATTCAGGAAATCCTGAATTTCTAAACGTACTAGATCCCACTGCAATGCCTTCCCAGCCTCAGTGATATTCAATACCATCTTTCCTTGGTGTAGTACTATATTACATCTGTTATTTAACTATCCTCGATATTTTCAAAAGGCATTAACATTAATAGCCTAGGAGGGGGTGTATTACTGGGTAATGGGGGAGATGGCAGGGGCAACAAGGTGCCTTTGGTACCTGTCATTTAAAATCCAATTAGGGAGAGCAATACATGCTGAAGGATTTATCCAGAACACAGGGCGCAGCCTGTAGAACAAACCCCAAAATCCAATCAATACCACATTCCCAAGCCGGGTCCCACAAATTTCTTCGTGCCAGTGTATATTCTTTGTTTCTTCACCAGGATTCAGTTCTTAAATCCTTTCTAGTCAGGAATTCCTGGACTTTGGCATTTCAATGGAGTGAGTGTTCCTTCTTCTTCCTGAACAGTCGTGGTTCAGCATCCTACAGGGGAGGGTTACCAGCACATCACCCTGTAATGGTTTTGCTTCTTCTAGAAAAATTCAAAGGCACAGTAGGTTTGTCAGTGACAAGGGAGAGGTTACTAGCACTTCACCTTGTCCTTTTTCCCTGCTGTCCAGAAGGCACAACAGAGCTAGAGGAGGAATAGGCTAATCATCAGTAGGAGAATCCTCCTGGGTGGAAGGTCTTTTGCAATGAGAATCATGGGTCCAAGCAGTCAGTCTTTGGCACTTCACAGCGTGTTGGTAGTCAGCAGGACTTAATAAGGGCTTTTCAGCATGGAGCCAAAGCAGTCTCATTGCTTTCCATAGCTTCAGTCCCTGATTCCAAGGAGTGGCAAGGGCTGGAGGGTCTTGGGTAGCACTTCTTTACCTGTGAGAAGGAAACCTAACACATTTCATTAGTGCCTGGCAGATCTCATAGCTGTTTGGGCACATTCAAGCCTCCCCCGTTTTTGGTTGTCAGCCAAGTCTTAGCTGTGAGGAGTCAGTATCTTATCTTTAGCCTGTGCATACTAGCTTTTTTTCCCCGTTAATTCATTCTGTTCTTTTTCCTTTTTCCCTTCTTGGCTTCTTTAACCTACAAGGAAACTTCCACTCTTTACTGATACACTTTTTTCCCCCAACAATGAACACTAAATATTGCCATTATACAGTACATTAGTCTATTATTTAATGTATCACATATACCCTTCCCTAAATACTTTATTAGAGAGTTTTGGAGCAACAAGCCAGGACAAGCACACCCACTTTGAGGGTTTTCACTAAGATGCACCCCTTAGTCCAAATAGGCTTCCACCATCCCCAGGCCTCTGGCTAGAAATCTGAGGTAGCCAGAAGGATCCCATGTACAATATGGGGAGTGGGTTAACTTGTCATGTTCTTGCTTTCAAAGATTGTTGGTATGCAAATTTTAACAACAATTTTTAATTAAAAGATTTGGCCAATGAAGTTTCTTTTTAATACTTAAGGAAATGTATTAGACTTTAGTATATCACATTCTCTTGATTCCAAACCAGACCATCCCATGAAAACACTAAACACAACAATTCCGGCCGCAAGACAAACACCACAAGACAGAACATAGAACACAAAACATAATTCCTATTGTGCCAGTAAATGCATGGTACGTTGAATGCTGTTCAGCTGGCATCAGTTTTCTCTGATTATCTGAAAGACAAAAAAAACAGAGGTCTACCCTCCTGGGCAGTCAATCATCGCTTAAAATATACAAATACCCTTGTTGATTTCAGGCAAAACAGAGGAATTGCCCCATATTTTCTTGTATTTGTTTCAGAGGCAGCCCAGGTTTTAGTGGCTTCTACCTTATCAGTTAGATAACTTGCATTAATACAGATGCTTTCTGGCTTGCTTTTGGATCCAAAGCTATCCACAGCTTAAAGATTCTTACCTTAAAAGGGACATAATTAACTTGACCAGAATTTTGATTGCTTTTTACTTTTAACTCCTGCTTTCAAACAATGAAAGAAAACATCACTACTTATAGTGCCTCTTAGAGCCTAATAAAATTTCAATTACATAGCACTGTATACATTCTTTAGCTAATTTAACTAAACTGTTCATAGCCAAATGATTGCAATCTAATAATTTCTTTGCCTGAATTTATTTACAAACATTTCAGAGACACCAAGAACTTTCCTCTTTAGCATTTTTACAAAGTTCAACTACTGTTCCCTCCTGCAACTACAGTTAACTTCTCCCTCTTCCTTAAATCACTTGCTTGTCTCCCAACAGCCACTTCTATCAACTCAAATGACCATTTCAGGTATTGTCTGGGTATTTGAAATCCCCATGCTTACACTTACTTACTCCTTCCTTCCACTACACCCTCAAAATTTTCCAACCTGTTTTCCAATCTCTCTGTCTGTTGCCTGCCTGCCTGGGCCCGATCCTGCTTTTCTCGCTGAACCATCCCTTCCATGGGCACCAACCTGTTCCACTACCAGTTTAGCTAGGAGGGTGGGCTTCTCAACTAGCCCCCACCCTTCCTGGTCTTTTTCCTTAAACATTCTTACCCACAAGACTACCCGAGTCCTCCCTCGTGAGGCTTGCCACCTGGACAAAAACACATGGCCCATTGCCGTTTAACTGTTCAATTTCCTCTTGACATTCCTTTCTGAACACCGGGTAAAGGCCATTTACTTAACATATAATCCAAAGGACTGGCCTTAGAGGGTTTATCCAGAGACCCACTCATCTGTCTTCTGACACTCAAACAGAACAGAGAATTACACAGAGAGCAGAGGGAATTATGGTCTAATCCAGGTTTTTCTACTTCTACACACTGACCGCTATAGGGAACGGGACAGAAAGATCTCAATTCGACCTCAGAGCTTCATTGCACGCAATGGCTTCCACCCTGAGGAATTACAAATGAGAGGCTCAGTTCCGCCCACACAACTAACGCCCAAATGAACAGAGCAAGAAAACAACAGTAACCGGTTAAACAGAACGGAACCAGAACCAGGTAGCAAACCAGAACCAGATAGCGTTTCCTTATCTGATTAGGGCTCACCTTATTGGAGCACGAACCCCAGGGGCTGCAGCGAAGTGAGGAAAAGGGATTAAGCACCCCAGCGGCGCCGCTCCTAGTTCACCCCAGCCGTCCGATGTCTGAGCTAGGAGGGTCCCGTCTGGGGTCGCCAGAAATTGTTACTGAAATGTCGAGTCCGCCTAGCTGAGAGCCAATGACAGCCAGACAGGGATAAGGAAAGGTTGCTTTATTCTGCAGAAGAAAGGAGAGCCTTGTACCTTGGTACAAAAAAACTCTACTCTGTACAAAAATCAAGAATCTTTTATACATACTCACACACAGGCTTCGGTCGTGCTCGCATTTGTTTGATGGTTAACAAACCCTGCACTTCCTCAATCTGCTCAGCAAAAACCAGCTAAGAACCAGCTTTAACTGCCTCAAAACTGATAAGGGGAGACAGTTCAAAAGTTCAGGGTACTGTGTCCGTGAGGCTTCTGCTTCTCCTTACTGGCTGCTTGTAAGCTGTTAAGGGGGGCTACCAGTGACTTTCACAAGGAGGAGGGAGAAAAATTGTTCTTTTTAACCTCTAAGGATAGGACAAGAAGCAATGGGCTTAAATTGCATCAAGGGCGATTTAGGTTGGACATTAGGAAAAACCTCCTGTGGGGGTGGTTAAGCACTGGAGCAGATTGCCCAGGGAGGTTGTGGAACTGAAGGTTCTTAAGAGCACTTAGACAAACACCAGTCAGGGATGGTCTAAATCAGTGTTTCTTAAGTGCAGCCACCTTGGCCAATTGTGGCCACCAGGGGGCTTTTCTTGTGTCCGCAGCCTCCTGCGTGGTGATTGGGGGCAGGGGGAGCAAAGCATCGACCCCACCCCCCAGGGATGCCAGCTAGGGTTCGGCCCTGCTCCCTCTGGAGCCATGAACAGCAGAGGGGCAGGCAGCTGGTGTGAGTTCCCAGCTTTCCTAGAGGCAATGGGGCTCAGGCTTCTGGCTTCAGCCCTGGGGTGGCGGTCTCTGGCTGTGGGGCTTCAGCCCTGGGCTCACCATCCCCTTCCTCCCATCGTCCTTGGTCCCCACCACCTCCTCTGGCTGCAGGGCTTCCATCCAGGCCCCCAGTTGTGCAGTGGAGGGCACCGGCCTTGGACTCACCATCTACCCCCCATCATCCCTGGCCTCTGTAGCCTCATCCAGCTCCAGGCTTTAGCTGCATGGTGGCAGGCTCCAGCTGTGGGCCCCAGGATCTGGCCGTGGGTGTTGGACACAGGCTTAATACCACCTGCCTGTAGTCGCTTCTGGCCCCTGCGGTGTCCTGTGAGCCTGAGTCAGCTGATCGAGGCCAGCTGCAGCTATGCCATGGGTCTTCTATTGTAGTGTAGATGTACATTGAGAGACTCGGTTGCCTTTGTTCTAGGTGAAGACCTGGCCACTGCGTTCAGGTTCAAAAATTCCCTAAGGGATAAAGTGGCCTTATGTATTAAATTGATCAAAAGGTACGTTTAAAGTGTGTGTGTTTTCTGAACACGTGCCTAAACCTACACTTAAAACATACATATTTGCCACTCTGGTATAGTTGGTCTTTCCATACTTGTGTATGTGCCTACCAGCATTTGTATGTTAAGTATAACACAGGCATCCCTATAGTAAAGTGGAGGTTGACTAAAATGGACTAGTGTCAGAGGGGTAGCCTTGTTAGTCTGGATCTGTAAAAGCAGCAGAGAATCCTGTGGCACCTTATAGACTAACAGACGTTTTGGAGCGTAAGCTTTCGTGGGTGAATACTACCTGCGTCTGCCGAAGTGGGTATTCACCCACGAAAGCTCACGCTCCAAAACATCTGTTAGTCTATAAGGTGCCACAGGATTCTCTGCTGCTAAAATGGACTAGTCAAGCAAAGCACTTTAGGCAATGGCCATTTTAATTAGGCCTCCTTATAACTCTGTACTGCAATGCTCCCTCCCCAAATCTTTACAGGCCATCTTTTCCCTCCCAGCACCATAGAGATATGGAAAGAGACCTATTAGGTCATTTAGTCCATCAGCTTATGTCACAGACCTGGTCAGGTTCCCCTTGGCAGTTGCCCACTAGACTAAGGACCCAGCCTCTGGGTCCCCAGGTCTTTTAAGCCTCTCAGAGGTTGAACAGAGTCCAGCCACTGCCCTGATCTTGGGGTCCCTAGGTACACACTCAGGGTGCTGACATGCTGTCTAGGAGGGAGGTAAATACCATTTTTAAAGTTAACTGTTTAAATGATTAAAAATATTTTGTTTAACTGGTTAACTGGCTGGGGCTATTCTGGTCAGCATGGGGCCGCTGGGGTAGGCAGGTGGCTGGTGCAGGGCCGTTGGGGCTGGCTGGCTGGCTGGGTGGGGGTTAACGGTCTGTCTATGTTAGAGTTAAGTCGATAGGGGTAAGCTGCCTTGCAACTGCCTGGCTATGCTGACTTTACTCTACCTCCACAAGTGGTTAAGAGTCAAGGTCGATATAGTTGGATTGACGCGGTGTCAGTGTAGATACTGCATTGCTTATGTTGATTGTTACTGGCTTTCAGGAACCATCCCACACAGACAGTACAATAAGTACAAGAGCAGCTGGTGAGGATGCACATCGCCCACACAAGTAGCAAAGTGTAGACACTCACAAGCAATGTAATTAGTGCAGAGGCTGTATGCCTTTGTAAATTAGGACAGACTTAATTTTGTAGTGTAGACATGGCCTTAAACACATCCTCTTTCAGAATTCTTCCCCCAAGGTGTGAGCCTTCTTTTTTACCATTTAAATCTTTCATGAGGTATATGGTAGTTGTGAAGCATGTAACATACAGACTCCTTGCCCAGAGTCTAACACAATTGCTCTTTTACTTATCATTATTCTCTTGTGCTTTATGTGATTTGTACTAAATAAATCCTACACGTGTTTCCCTGCCTCAGTTTCCTCATCACTCCAGAGCATTCTTTGATCTGGGGTTGGGGGCTATTCAGGTACTGTTTGCTCCCATGCATGGCTTCTCCTGAAACATGGAGCCCGCTTTTCCTAAATCAGCTTGCCTCCTTTACCATATGACTATTTAGCCCCTGCCTTCATAGGCTCCAACTTTCCCTAGTGCCAGTGGTTGCTCATGCCCCCTGGCCCTGCCCTGACTCCAGCCTTTCCCTGCCCTTGCCCCACCCCCATTCCAACCCCTTCCCCAAAGTCCCTGCCCCAACTCCACTCCCTCCCTGCCCCTATTGGACCCCTTCCCCAAATCCCTGTCCCAACCCCACCTCTTCCCCAAGCACGCCGCGTTCCCCCTCCCTCCCAGCCATGCAAAACAGCTGTTTTGTGGCACAAGTGCTGGGAGCTAGGGGGAAAAAGCAGGCACAGGGTGCACTCTGGAGGAGGCAGAGGCGAGCTGGGCGGGGAGCTGCTGCACCCACCATTTTTTCCCCCAGGGTGCTCCAGCCCCAGACCACACACGGAGTCGGTGCCTATGCCTGCCTTAGCTTCCTGTCCATCTCTCTGCTGAGCAAACACATCTATACGGACCAATTAAAAGTAAGTATCTTCCCATTGTCCCTACTGTGGGGGAGCTTTCAGGCTGGTAGGTTATTGTTTGATAGGGTAGTTTTTCCACAGTCACACTTCATAATATCAACCAGAACTCATAAATTGTACAGACAGATCCCCAAATTGTCACACCCTATTGTCAGACCCCATCAGAACACTAGCATCTGGAACCACACTTGGTCAAACCCGAGAGAGCTGAACCGCTGTGACACTCCATGCCATCAGTCTTGACAACCTTGATGTGTTCCCTATACGCTTCACTAGGCCCCATGTCCACCAAGCTGGCGTGATAAGAAGTAGGAGTGCTCTCAGGGCTGAGGGCAACTGAGCTAACATGGGACAAGGGAGGTTTAGTCTCGTTTAATTTGGGACAGCTGTTTCTCAGGTGCTCTGGGGAATTGCAGTGAAAGCACCTTCTGGGATCCCCTGCTTGTGCAGGAAATTTGGGACGAGTAACGGGAATGGGGAGGTGAAGATCCAGCCTCCTTTTTCCCCAGTGTACTCCTCTGCCAGTGGTTTATGTTTAACTGCAGCCTGTGCTTGCTCATAAGAGTCTGCATACCCAGCTAATTCACCTACTGCATTTGCCTTTTTGTTCCATCATCACTAAACATATCTAGGAATTGTTCCTGAGTAACCAGATCACACATCCTTTCAAAGCTTGTAATGCCTTTCCCCCTCACTCACTTATTTACCAAATCTTTAATTTCATTTGCATAAACCACATTACTCAATCCAGATCCCCTCTTAAGACTCCTGAATTTAACACTGTAGGTTTCAAGTGTAACCTGAAACTATTTCAAAACCAATTCCTTAAATTTACCATAGTTTAAAGCATCATCAATTGGCATCTTATTGAATATGTCCAGAGCTCTGCCGGTCAATTTTGCTATCAGTGTGGTCATCTTTTGGTCTTCAGGGATTGTGTGGAGGGTGCACAGTCTCTCAAACATGATAAAATATTCAGCAATATCATTGGATTCATCATACTGTGAATATATGGGAATATATTTGTGGATTTTTGGGGAAGTGGAGGGTTATGTCTCTTCAACTCCATGACAGCCAGTTCATGCTTCTGGGCTTCCCTCTGGGCCTCCATAGCTCTCTCATGGGCAGCCTCCTCTCTCTCCATGTCTTTTATATTCGTTTTCTCTCTTTTGCTTCCAGTCTAGCCAGCTCTAGTTTGCTAGCTGGTTCACTGATAGTCATTTTCCTGCTTTCTTGTGCTGGGCCACACCACGTCTGCAGTTCACTGAAACTGGGATGCACTCAGCTCAGGGGATTCTGAGTTAAGAGACTTTCCCAACACCCAGTTCAGACTTTATTTTGCTTCTTTTTCTGTCTCTTCCCTTGCCCAAAATAAGCAAACAGAAAACAACAAACAGTAACCACTTTGTCTGTTCTCCAGCCAGCACACTTAAAACTCATTTAAAATCACTACTAGTATCTCAAAGCAATCAGCTGTTCACAGATCCTGCTGAACTACGCCACTGTTACGGGTTAGATCACAGAACTCCCCTTGCTAACTGATTTACCAAGACTACTTCTGCCCCTGCTTTCCTGCCCTGTCAGCTTAGGACTTCAGTGCTCTGCGTGGTTTGAGCCAAACTCGCTAGCCTGCTGCAAACCCAGACCTGTGTTTGAATCACATCCCCTAACAGCTGTAGGCTTACCTGAAAGCAGCTTACAGAGGTGTTGTCTTTGACACTCAGATGCCCAGCTCCCAATGGGGTCTAAACCCAAATAAATCCATTTTACCCTATGCAGAGCTTATGCAGGGTAAACTCAAATTTTTCGCCCTCTATAACACTGATAAAGAGATGCACAGCTCTTTGTCCGCCAGGTATTAACACATACTCTGAGTTAATAAGTAAAAAGTGATTTTATTAAATACAGAAAGTAGGATTTAAGTGGTTTCAAGTAGTAACAGACAGAATAAAGTGAATTACCTAGTAAAATAAAATAAAACAAGACACGCCAGTCTATGTCTAATACAGTAAGAAACTGAATACAGATAAGATCCTCACCTGTTCCAGAATGCTTCCTTTTACAGACTAATCTCCTTTTAGTCTGGGTCAGCAATCACTCACACCCCTTGCAGTCACTGTCCTTTGTTCCAGTGTCTTTCAGGTATCTTTGGGGGTGGAAAGGCTCTCTCTTTAGCCAGCTGAAGACAAAATGGACGGGTCTCCCCTGGGCTTAAACATACTTTCTCTTGTAGGTGGAGAACCCCTCCTCTCTCCTATGCAAAGTCCAGCTACAAAATGGAGTTTTGGAGTCACCTGTGAAAGTCACATGTCCATGCATGACTGAGTTCCTTACCAGCCAAGCCACGTTCCTGGGAAAACCTAGATGTAGACTGTATGTCCAAGTTCATTGTTGGCTTAAGTGTTTCTTGATGGGGCACTTACTGAGAAGAGCCTTTTCTGAGGAAGCTGACCAACTGCTTCACTACAGCCTACTTAGAATCAAACAAGTATGCAGCCAATGTTCATAACTTTGAATACAAAAATAATACATGCATACAGATAGGATTAATAGATTCAGTAGATCATGACCTTTAAAGAGATATGTTACCTGGTATATGAAGCATAAAACACACACGTATATATATATATAGAGAGAGAGAGAGAGAAGTGTTCATAGAGTATCACGGTTGGAAGGGACCTCAGGAGATCTAGTCCAACCCCCTGCTCAAAGCAGGACCAATTCCCAGACAGATTTTTGTCCTAGATCCCTAAATGGCCCCCTCAAGGATTGAACTCACAACCCTTAGCTTAGCAGACCAATGTGCAAATCACTGAGCTACACACACACACAAAATACACACATTCATAGGCATATTTCCATAAAGCCTTATGGGTGGCACTATCACACCTACCACTACGAGATTGCTCCCTGCATTACCTTTTAAATGCTTTGTCCAGTCTTATGTCAAGCAATGGGGTTTTCACAGTTTCCAGAGTGAGACTATTCCACAGGATTAGCCACTGGGCCCTGGCCAATCGGGGAGCCCCAGAAAAATGGGCATGCTGACCTGCTCTTCCCCCCCGCCCAGCGCTCTTGCTGAGGAGCGGGGCAAGCCCCTGCACCCCAACCCTGCTCCCCGATAGGAGCGCTGGGCAGAGTGGCACAAGCCCCCATGCTCCGACCCTGCTCCCCAGCAGGTTTGATGGGAGAGTATATTTTTATGTAGTAAATATTTTTAATCTCCTTTTTGTGTTTTTTAATCACTACTTATGAGCCTTCACCATGATGTCTAATACAGTAGTATCTAATATCCAGTAGTAAATACTTTAGTGAGCTAAACAAATTAATTATATTCCATTATATTTATTTATTAACTAAATACTGGAGTTTTCCAGAAAGATAAATCCCAAAACTGCAAGATATTCCGCATTCCCCATGCAACTTAGGAGAAACTGCATGAGTCTATTCACTCATGAGAGGTGAAGAGAAAACCTTGCCCTCAGTCCTTCCTAAAATTCTCTGTCCATGCTAACATTCACCCAGGCACTGAAGCCAGCTGCTGGGCCTAGTTCACTGCTGAGGTGCCAGAACAAAAAGTAAAGCTAATCACCCATTAATGCCATTTTAGGGCTTGCTTGTATGGGGATGCACTAGAAGCAGAGAATTATATCAGAATAGAGTGTGCACACAGGAAGTTATACAGGCTTAGCTATAGTTCTGCCTGTCAGTTTCCCTGTAGAAAAGCACTCTGAGTCAACCTTAACCCAAGGAAAATCATGACTGAGTGTGTGATACACTGAGGGATAAACTGCTGAGCTTTAATTGCCTTGGGAGTGCTCTTCACACTAGAAGTTTTCCAAAATACCCTGGTGAAAGCTTGCTCTGTTTTGACCAGCGATAAAGTGAGATGAGTTGGGTTCCCAGAAGCTTCTTAGATTTGTTTGAAAATACAGAGTGCAAGTCAGCTGTAATGAAACAACTGCATGAGTGCAAGAAGCTGCTTGTGTGGAACTACAGACTGGTGAATCCTTGTGGAAAGGACGTCTCCAAGGCCTCGCAATGTGCAAATTCCAGTCCAGGTGGGAGTGTGTCCTTTGATGATTGGAAGTTTTCATTCACATGGGCCCTTTAGGTCATCTTTGGAGAAAACAGCTGTTCTAGAAGAGATGCCTGAGGTGTTTCACCAGCCACTGACTACTACACACCCTCACAGCAGCCTTCCTAGTGAATGGAAGGATTGTGTGTGTGCGCGCACATGTGCACACGCACATGTGCACACGCGTCCCTGTGCCCTGACCTGCTCCCCGGCAGGAGCAGGAGGGGCTGAAGGGGCTCTCGCCTAAGGCCACACAAAACCATAATCTGCCTCTGGCTGTCAGGAAGTTTTCCTATTATTTGGTTTAAATTTTCTCTTTCAATCCATTAGTACTATTTATACTCTTTTACTGTAAAAAAAAAAATCTTTCCACTCCTTGGTGTTTATATTAGCATACTTGTGGTTTAGTCATTGCTCAGCTATACCAGTCACATTTAGCACTTTTTTTAACCTTTCCCTTCAGCTTAATTATTTGTTGCTTTTCTCTAAACTGTCCACTTTGTCTTTTTTTCTATTCATGTCCAGAATTGAACGTAGTATTCCAGATGCAGTTGCAGAGTGCTACAGAGAGACTGTTATTCTTTCTCATGACATACTTGTGTGTGGGGGTGGGACAGGGCAGTTATCAAAATTACATTTGTTGTATTTTGCTGCCATATCACATTACTAACTTGTATCTAATTTTCTAGTATCTTTCTATTACTGCTTTTCAGGTTCCTTATTTGTTTTGAGTATCTGTGTTTCCACTTAGTACTGTCCATCAGGCGAAAAACAGTTTGCATTTTCCCCATCTCATTTGGTTATTTCCTACCCATACTTCTAAACACAAGGGACTAGATCCACAAAGGGATTTAGGCATTGCAATCCCTAACTCTTAGGTGCCTAGAAAAATCAGTGAAATAATAGTAGGGTCCATAAAGCCCTATACAAAGAATGGTGAGAGACTGCATTAAAATGCCACCCACAAAATCCAGCAAGCTGGGCGGAGAGCCACCTAAGCTACTAATAACAGATGCTGATGAGAGGGATATGTTCTAAGCTTGTCCCACAGAGATAGGTACATAAGTCCAGATTGAAGGAGGTGCCTAACTTCACTTGCAATCAACAGCAGAGAACCCCTCTCCTAGAATCAGTCAGTCAATTTAGGGATTTTGTGGGGAGCCCTCACCATGGCACACTCCCAGGCAATCTAGCGCAGCAGTGCAATTACATATGTCTGAGTTTCCCCTATTAGGAGTCTCAATAAGTCTAACAAAGCTTATATATATTGAACAGTGCTCCTTCAAGGCTGTAGTTTATTTAACCCAAAGGCGGAATGATATGCAGGCCTCCCCCCCAAAGTCTGCAGCTAGAGGGGGAGGGGGATGAATTAACCTTAGTCCATCAACCCCATTTATGTTCATGTTCCTTACCAGTGAGACCTCTTGAGCCAGGGACTCTTGTCGTCTCCAGAGGAAGGATCTCTTCTCTTGGTTCAAGATCCCCAAATGTGAGACCCTTTCTCAAAACAACATACAATTCTTCTAATCTGGGGTTTTTGTTACTTGATGAAATCCTTCCATGAGAACCAGGTTCTGCTGAGACTTGGCATTCCTTCCTTTTTGAGCATCTCCCACCTAGGAGCATTCTTACAGGGACTTGGTTTTCTTTCCTAATAAGCTTCCTTAAAGGCTACCCCATGAAAAACATCTCACATTGGAAGCTTCCTTGTTCTGGGTTCTGCTTTTCTCCCCAAGAGCCTCTGTTCTTTAGTGGTATCTAGTGGGAGTAGCTTCCTTTTATCATGCCTGGTGCTTCCCTTCCTAATTAACTGCCTACCAATTACTCAGTGAGTTAATTAGCCCCAGGTTCACCTAAGTTTTCTCATATCCCCTTGCGGAGCTTGTCAGAGATAGGCTCAGCTCCTGAATCCTATTCAGGGCCAGCTACCCTCGGACAGTGCCTGAGCCATTTCTTGTGAGAATGAATTAGGTGTATGCCTCTTTCCACACAAAATGAGGATGGTCATAGTACCCAACTTATAACTTTTAGCTCAATGGTTAAAGCACTCACGGTGGATGTTGGAGATCTAGGTTAAATTCCTCCTTCTGCCTGATGGGGAGAGAGGATTTGAATAGCGGTCCTCCACCTCTCCGGAAAGTGCTTTAATCACTGGGTTATAGGATATTTTGGTGTGGGTTGTTCTCAGTCTGGATAAATAAATAGTTAGAGGGACACAGAGACACATAGGTGCTGGAACTAGGGGTGCTGTGGGTGTGGCAGCACCCACTGATTTAAAGTGGTTTCCATCATATACAGGGTTTACAGTTGTGTTTAATGGCTTTCAGCACCCCCATTATAAAAATTGTTCCAGCACCTATGCAGAGAAAGTGTGAGAATGAGACTATAGCTTAGTGGTAAGGATACCTGTCCGCAAGGTGGGAGACCTAGGAGCCAGTCCCCGTGCTCCAGTGACTCTAGTTATTTATCCAAAATTGGAAAACTTCAACAAGAGAGATCCACAGCAGACTATCCCATAGCCTGCTGTTTAAGGCACCATCTTCTCCTCCTCCATTTTGAATGAGGCCTGTTCCAGTGGGCATGCTTTAAGGACGCTTACCTGATTGGGCCAGGCAGGGAAGATCGGTGAGCAGACGCCTCTGTTTTGTAGATCTTGCTGGGGTTTAGGCGTGGGACAGGCCTGCACATGCTCAAACATAGAAACTTAGGTGCCTAGGGAACTTTCACAGTGGAAACATAGGCACTGAGTGACTGTAGCTACCTATAGCATTAGGCAACAACAAAGTGGATGTTTTGTGAACTGCAGTGTTGCCTAAAACTGGGACTTACGCACTTAAGTCCATTTGTGGATCTGGGCCTAGATCCTTTCATATTTTTTTCTGTATACTGACTTTTGTTCAAAACACCTCCCTCTCAATATATTATCAATTGGTAATTTAATTAATCTGCTGTTAAGCCCTTCTTTCATTGAAGACCAGACCAGAGAGAACACTGAAAAGTGACATCTTGACACAATGCTGTACTTTGTTGTTTTTCATTACCTTTTGTGTATGTTCCTTCAATAAACCTTCACTCCACACAGTGCTGTTATCCAAACTGATTTTAATTAATTTGGGAGGATAGTTCCGGAGACTAAATTTCATATATTCATCTCTGAGTCGTGCAAGAATCCTGTTGTACAGGTCTGTCGCAACTTACGCGCATTTAACATGCGCAATTTCAACTTTACTTGTACGGCTGGAGTGCGGGGGACGTGGCTTCAAGCAGGGGGTGTGGCCTCATGATTTAAAGGTCCTGGGCCACCAGCTGTGGCTGGGAGTCCCAGGCCTTTAAATCATCCAGGGGGCTCCCAGCTGCAGAGGTGGCTGGTAGCCCCTATGGCGAACTAAAGGGCCGAGGCTGCAGCCACTGTGGAGCTCTGGGCCCTTTAAATGCCAGCCCCAGCCCGGCTGCCAAAACTGCGGGTGGGATTTAAAGGACTCCTCCGGGCTCCCCACTGCGGCGGGAAGCCTGATGGAGCCCTTTAAATCCCGCCCACAGCTCCGACGGGGCCGGGGGGGGCATTTAAAGGGCGGTGGGGTTTAAAGGGCTTGGGGATATAATTTTGGCTATACGCAGTTTTCGCTTTACGCGAAAACCGCAGAACGGAACCCCCGCCTAAGATAAGACTTGCCTGTATTCCTCCGAGTTCTTAAAGAATTTCGCTAGTGGATTGCAGCATTACTTGGAGCCGTTCTTGTCCAAAGCAGACCACAACACATCAAGCTTAACATCTGTGTGCTAAAGGGTACACAATAAACTTTGGAGTATGTAGCCCCACAGGATGCAATAGCTCCTAACCTAAAAGAGAGGCCAATAGATCTGGTCACCTATTGAAATTGTAGGGTAGAAATGATCTGTGAGGAAGAAGTAGAGTGAGTTTTCTACACAGCTTAGTTTATTAAGTTGCACGGGAACTCCATGTGTAACTTAATTGGGCAAATGCATCTGTTTTGAGTTGAAAATCTTCTCTTCCGTTTGTAGCTAACTACATTAAATGGATTTTTTGTATTGTTTCCAGAGGCTGCCTGATCAGTCAAGTAGATTGAACCCAGAGCTGAGAGCCAAGAACGCCTGAGTTCTCTTTCTGATTTTTATCACTGTCTAGCCTTGAACAAGTTACTTGTGGCTCAAGTTTCAGGCCTTCAATCTCCTCGACCAAATTCACTGCTGATATAAGCGAATGCGACTTCATTGACATCAAGGATTTGCAATGAATTTGTTTTCATAGAATCACAGAAAAATGGAGAAGATATGACTAGTTTACCCTGGAGAGGAGTTGTGAAGATAAATTAGTTAATAAACCTATTTTAAGAAGAAAAATGTAAAGTATTTTTATTTAGTTGAATAGATAAGATCCATGAGTAAGTGAATGTGCTGAACATTTTATATGCAGCAAATGTGCTTATTGGATCTTTTTATATATTTATTTCAGATTTCAGTTGCTTTGGGAACTTCTGCAGAAATACAATACAAACATTTAAACAATTCCATACAGAGAAGACTACCCCTGTGATTGCTTAGATATTTTTACCCAATATTATAACAACCACCCCAGCAGCCCCAAGACTAACTGTTCCCTCCTCGCAACCTAGAATCCATGTCTTCTCAGATTCCCGAGGGTAGGCTTTATCACGTAGAAAGCTTTTAATTCGTTATCCTTGCATATATCATTATCTAGAGAAAAACATTAGATAAGTCTCCAGTTGGAATGATGGAAGCTTAATATTAAGCAATATAAAATTCAAAGCTGTTTTTTTAACCATTAAGATGATTGCCCAAATATCTGATACATTTTAACCTCTAATTCCCAGGGGATTGGGCCAGGGTAGCTCTAGAGATACACGGACTTCCTCTTTTTCATGGTTGATTACCCTGAACAGCAGTAGTGCATTGTAACTGATATTCATGGTGTAGAGTATAATGAATTATATTATCTTCATGTCCTTGAAATACATTACTTTAATGAGTGATTTTTGTCGAGGATCATATGTCTCTAGAGTCATTAACTTAGCTTCTATATTGTAATACAACAAGATATATATTGTGCTTCTCATGTCTCCTACAATGATAACTAAATATATGGCGGCATTCTGACTTGCAATACATCTTACCTATTGTAGGCAGCAAGTTTAATGCAGAATCCTCAAGTTCAACAACTGTAAGTATTAACATGGAGTATCAGTGAAAAGAGATGCCAGTGGTGTCTGAGTGGACTAGCAAATCAAAAGCAAATGGCAATGGATTACTAACATTTGTATTATGTTCTTCCTGTTATTGACTTTACAGCTGTACTCTTTGTAACTAGATCTAGTTTCCCCTCAGCTCACTTAATAACTGGTACTCTTTCTAGTAAGCAGCAAAGAACTGCAGTTTGTCACTTAACATGGGGTTCTCAAACTGGGGTCATGAGGTTATTACTTGGGGGGGTCGTGAGCTGTCAATCTCCACCCCAAACCCTGCTTTGCCTCAAGCATTTATAATGGTGTTAAATATATAAAAAAGCGTTCCTAATTTATAAGGGGGGTTGCACTCAGAGGTTTGCTATGTGAAAGAGGTCACCAGTACAAAAGTTTGAAAGCCACTGACTTAAGATAACACCAATGCTGTGTTAATTGTTCTAGAATGTCGGGGATGATGTCCAATGCCATTGGTGGCCCTGCTGCAGGTGTTGGTGGCCTAACTGATCTGTCAAGCCTGATACATGCGTAAGTGTTGTGAAGATTTACATATTATTTTAATTACCTAACATTTGTAGAAGCAGCACTCAGCTGCTGCTTAAAAGAGACAGTGTCAGGCTGATTTTTAGCCTTTGTGTTCCTGATAACCTTGGATGATTAAACTTTACATCTTACTCTTCATTATTTTATATTTACTTACTTTGTACACTTCATTCATTCAGTTTGAACATGCAAACTGACAGCTCAGTTTCTCTTTCTGGTGCTCATGCATTATTTGCTTTTTAGACTCAGCTCATTAAAAGTGCCTGTTTAAATTTTTAGGTGCTTGTACATTTTTCTTCCAAATTGCATTGGACCAGTCTCCTCCCAAAACTTCTCAGTACCATTCAGCTAAAGTCCTGTTCCCTCAAGCCATATTCAGCCTACCCACTTGAGGAACAGCTATGAGAATGAATAGATCTTGTGGAGTGATCTGAAATTCAGCAAACTCAGTCTCTGTCAGACCTAGGGGTGCAGTGAGGATGAAAGGCTGAAAATATCCTGCCACGCCAGCTTCCTCCCATTTAAACTCAGAAGGGCTGCTGCTTCAAGCAACATCACATGAGGAGAGAGGTGGTTTCTACAGTAGCCAGGACCATTTTAATAGTTCACATTATTGGCAACAAAAGTGCAGATCACTCTGTCAAGGACCCATTCCCTCCCCACCCCCAAAATGGCAGCCTTCCTGCCCAATGCATATCAAATTAAAGCAGTATTGGTAGCTACTGCTACCTGGACAAAATTCTCTCAAGAGCTTATTCCTGGAGTAACAGAGTTCTTTCAGTTGTTTTTCCTAGTGATCAACTATTTCAGCTGTCTCATCTGAGGTTAATTTCAGCCAGTTAGCTCAATACAAGCCACAACCCTGGCTAGTCACCCCATAAATGCAGATCAGAAACTCTTTGGGTGAAGTGAAGTCCACTTGTAGAGCTGGGTGTTATCAGCATAATGGGGCCTATGTTACCTCACATTCTCCCAATGGCCTCATCTACACATGCACAAAATGGGTAGCAGAATACATCTGATGTGGGGTTTCAGAGATTGTCTTTAGACTAGAAGAGCAATTGACCCAAATTGCCTGCTGGCATCTTTTGGAAGGAAAGGAGCAGAGTCACTCAAGAGCAGCTTTGTTTACCAATGTTAGTGTCTACAGGTGAGTCAACAATAGTTCTCATCAAAGGCAGCTGATGGGTCTAAAGATTCAACATGGACACATGTCCATCTATCATCAGAACAGAATTCAACTAGTAAAAGCTATAACACCATGATTATTTTAATACACATCATCCCAGTCATGCTTGCTTTTATTTACATAACATAGCTTCAGCTATCATAAAACTTGCTGTTTTCTTGCTGCATGTCAGTTATTTTTCACTTATTTACAAAAAACTGTTCAACACAGGGGACAGCAATTTGCACAACAGATACAGCAGCAGAATCCAGAGCTCATAGAACAACTGAGAAATCATGTCCGGAGCAGATCTTTCAGTGGCAGCACTGAAGAGCATTCCTGATTTCAAGGAGGCATGTGGTTGTAGAACTAGAAATGTGAATGGTATATAATCCCAAAATGCACACAATAGCTAGTAGCAAATGCATCATTGTAACTACTATGTTTGGACATGAGACAGAAAATCCTTTGTGTCTGTTTGTTAAACAGATCTGTTGCACACAAGTTTGAACATATGTGTATATATAGTGAATTCTTTATAAATTAATATATATATTAAATACATTGACTTAAACTTCCGGTATATAAAAATGATCATATTTAGGCTTTTCAAATTAAATGAACACTATCTATTAATGGATGTTAAAACTTGCCATCTCTTTTAAAGAAAGACTACTTACTATGGACCAACGCTGTGCATTGGAGCGATCTACAGGGCTGCTGTGGGGGGAAGTGAGTCTAATGCTTTAATGGGTGCTGGTATGCCTGCATAGAAATTTAGTTTTAAAAATGACATTGTAAAAGGCCAATTGTTCAGTAGTGAAGGTTTGCATAGCTCTGCTTCTTACCAGATCTGCTATGAAACAATAGATCTGACCAACACTCCGCTTCTTGTGATGAGCCTATGGGGGTGATGGAGTGCAATGTGGATTTAAAACATGTGCCGAAGGGTCAGTCCTGTGACTCTGTAGCTCTGAGAGTCCCTAGGGTTTGTTGAGAGGTTTTTGCTATCAGCATCATGCCTTTCAACTTTACCTGATGGGAAGAAGGTGGGGGTAGAGTCTAGGGATGATTAAGAGTTGCGCATACAGAGGGATGATAAAACTGTGGTAGGAGGAAGATGTGTAGCAATCAGTGGAGGAGACCGGGCCAAGGGAGAAGGAAAGAGGAATTTCTACTGCTGTATGTGTCCCAAAATCATCTTAGTACCCCTGGAGGTCTCCATTATGGCACTAAAAGCATAGGGATGGAAAGTTGTGCTTCATTCTTGTGTGTATACAACATGAGTTTAAGAATCCTTAACTGTGATTAGTTAAACTGGTCACACACCTGACAAGTCATTAGCACTGAAAACTTAGGTAATTAGAACAAATCAATTTGTACCGTAGTGTGGGTAAATCACTTGCCTAGGAAAAAAACAGTTAAGGATTTTTGAAGATTAATTATATAACTTGTATATTTTAAAGAAGTGATTAATGGTGAAAGGGCCATGAAATAGTTCTTCCAGTCTGTGTTCCTCTTCCCAGCTCTTCTAACCTGAAACTTTCAGACCTCCTTGTTTTTCTGTTTTTGTTTTTTTTTAATATTTTGTAACCTGTTTCCTTTCCGTTTGCTGTTCATGCCATCTACTGCTGCTGGATACACTTAAGCTTAGTCTATTCCAGTGTTTTTCAATGACTGGTCCATAGACCTGCACCGGTCCCTGAGATCTCCCTGCCACAGTTTAGGAAGGCAGTAAGCTGATCCCTAGTATCAAAGAGGTTGTGAAGCACTGGCCTATACTATTTCCTTTTGTCAGTATAACTACTGTGTCACTCAGGGCTGTGGAAGATCCATACTCCTGAGCAATGCACTTATACTGACCTAACCTCTGGGGTAGACAGCAGTAGATTGACATAGCTATCGCTTCTCAGGAAGGTGGAGTGCCTGTGCTGACTGCGGAATCTCTCTCGCATATGTAGTGTCTTTGCTAAGAACTAGTGAGAAAACATTGCGTGGAATGTAAGCGAGAGCAGAATTTAGAACTAAGGCAGAAGCTCCTTTCTGAGTTTGGTGATGGGAGGGTAAAAATTCCCAATTTTGTCAGGCTGTATATATTGCACAGGGGGAAATTTGCAGACATGAAAATCAGACTAACATCCATTGCTTAAGACACTTTATATTTTATTCATTAAATAACTCTTACATGGCATTAGATTATTAGCTTTAGTTTTTCTAAAAAGAATGCTATTTATAATTGCACTGCGTGCTCATTAATATATTCTGGGGTGCATTGGAGATATTAGGCAAACATCTCTAAGCTCTAAATTGAATCAGTGCTTTTCTGATTTATTGGCTGACCACATGGAAAGAAGTGTTTACACTGGCTATGTGTCTGCCTTGGGGGGAACTAACTTATGTATGTACTTTAGATTTTTTCAGTTGTAGTTCAGGTAACTAATATCTGCCTTTAGGCAGATTGTTTTTACTAAAAAAGAAATTATTGCTTTTTATAAAAAAAAAACAGAGAATTGATTAAGCCCCAAACAATATAGTTACATTAGGAATCTACAGATGCAGAAATCATTTGGCAGATTTTTTTCCATAATGCACTCTTTGAACAGACTATTTACACAGTGTATTCTCCACTATACTTCACCCTTCCAGATTTTCAGCAACTCCAAGGTCAATTCCAGTTTTTTTGCACTAAATTTAATAAAGGAAAACAAAACAAAACAAAAGTGGGGCTTTACAGAAGCTAAGGATGTGATGCAGCATATTTACCCTTGTGTTCTGACAATCTTCATTTAATATTTTAGTTTTCTTACGCTCTCCTACTAAAAAGTCGTTTCTAGTAGAGTGTCTTTAATGATGGTTAAGTATAATAATCCTAAACTATACTCTTCTGTATAACAATGATATAAACAACGGTTGGCTGTAGGGGTTCAAAACAGCCACTCTTTCTGCTTCTAGTTATATGTACATGCAGCTACTGAGTATTTTGCAGATGTCTGTGTTCTGGTAGAGCCAGCCCTGTCAAACTGCTCTGTAGTTATCACTAATGCTATGAACTGTACTCTTGGAACCATGCTTATTAGAAGTCGTAACTTCCATTTCACATACCACACTGTTAAGAACGTGAGTCTTATTCCAGCATCTGTAACAAGAATGCTTGTTTTTAGATTTTTGATGGTATTACCTGATGCAGAAACATGCCACAATTGACAATAGAAAACTTGCAACCGTCTATTATATTTTGCATATGGAGCAGATGGGACTTTATAGCTCAAAAAAAATAGAAATTCCTTAATGGACAGTAGCTGTCATTAACTACTCTTTCCATTTAAGTCCAGGAAGAGTTTTCATTCATGCTAAAATGTATTTTGCCACTCTGCAGGCTACATGTTCACAATGTCATGACTTGTTTTAATCAGTGATTGAAGAGAGAGCTTGGGTACTTTGAATGTTGAAAAAACTTCATACTGATAAGTGGTAAACCATCACCTAAACAAATATTGCTTTCCTTTTACACCAAATGCAGTTTATCAGTGACCTAAATAAATAATTATGCATTTAAAATTTGTTTGGTTTGTTTGGTGCAGCAACAAATTCATGTGGTAAGCAGTGGAAAAAGGGAAAATATCTTGCAAAATAATTTAGAGTTTACTTTATTCACACACTTAAAATATGAATTTAAAACAGGTTTGTGTGGAAATGTTTTATCTTCATCTGTTTGATGTCCCTCTCGAAAAATAAAACTAAAGTTGTACTTCAGCACACAGCACCAAACTTAAGCATTTTCTTTTGCTAAAATGCAATTTTGGGTTTTTGATCAAGGGAGAGGGTGGCTATATGGTTACATCTCCTTAAACTTGTGTTAGAACCTAAGTACGTTCAAATTGATCTTTGGGGGGGGGGGGGGGACAGTAGTTTTCTTTTCTCTTATTACTCCATTGAACTCTGTGGATTACGTGAGGGCATGTTGCCCTGTATTAACTACCTGAAGTTTAGAAGAAATAAGATTATTTCTGTAGTTGCTATTCTTTAGCTTTTGCTCAACTGATAGATGTATGTTGATTATTCATTGGGGGAAATTTTAAAATATTGTATGCAGAATTCTTAATTTTTTGGTGCAGAATTCCCCCAGGAGTACAACATGCAGAGTGAAGGTAGGCTGTACATGGCAACTTAGCTACTTTACGAGTAAGCTATCAATCAAGCATATATTGATTAAAACAGCTCTGAAAGAGTAAGTTTAGCTTGGCCACTACCACTCATTCTCAATTTAGTAATCTGGTAATGATCCATCCCATATATTTAAAAAAAAAACCTCTCCATTTACCTACACTAAAGAAAAAAAAAGATGATAATATTGAAAAGTCTAAAATAAACATTTCAAACTAGGCAAGATTGCTGTGTGATAACCCTGGGGGAAAATGTGAAAAGCCAGAGAGAAGGACTTTTCTTTATTTAGTAATAGTCTTGAAAATAACTTGGATGTAAGAACCGGCTACTTTGGGTAAGCCTGAAATTATCAATCTAGACAAGGCCATGGGGAAAATGTTTACCGTGTGAATACAAAAAATGTTTCCACAATCTATTGCAAAAAATATAGAACCCCCCTCCCCCCCAAAAATCATTCTAATTGTGTATCAGGTAAGAGTATTCAGTGACTGGGGGCGGATGCTGCAGGGAGCTCTCCAAGGTTGGTGTGTGTCTATCACTATCCTGCACAGAGAGGGCAAGGTGTGCAGAGTGCTTGTGTGTGACAGGAGGTGTTGGTTTCAGGGATCTGAGTTACAGCAGGCAGTAGACAAAACTGCTGCTTGCTAAGGGCCGGTAGGGGAGAGGTGCCTCACAATCCTGGGTACCCAAAGGGAGCATCACAGTAGTGAGTAGAGAATCTGGGAAAGAGAGTGGAGCCATGGGGTGCTTGCATGCTGGAGTTCAAGTCCAAATCCTCAAATCCCTGACAGAAGAAGGGTGAAAATGAGAAATGAATTCTAACAAAAAAACCCCACACCCTTGCCATTTAGAGGCTAGTCTCTCCAAGTTAAAACAGCTCTGCAGTCAGTGCCACAATGGGCACCCCTTTAAAGCCAACGGTGAAGTAGATAACTTCATTCTTATGATGGCTGCATATTCAATACAATAGTGCAAGAAATCTTGACAGCTGCATTTTCAGACTTTAAAGATTTTATTTTCAAATAATAGATAAAATATGTATAGTTATCTCTTTAAAACATATTTTAAAACATTCCAAAAATGCTCACAGAAGACAAAAATAAACAAACATACTTATATTGTTTTCAGATGTTTTAAACATGATTTTGCCATCATTCAGATGTAAAATTTAGGAAGTTGGTCCAAGAAACCCCAGGGGAAATGTTAAAAGGATTTTTCTTCAATGTTCTTCTTTCACTTTTGAAGAAATTACACAGACTTGTGCAATATCATCATACTCGTATGTTCTCTTCAAAAACGTGTCCATTAGTCTTAAGCCAGACACACTCTAATGGGAAAAAGATGTGTACAAATTTTAGTAAGTAGATAAGAATAAGTTTTGCACTACTGTGACCACAAAATAGTCTCTCTCTCTCTCTCTCTATATATATATCATAGTTATGTTGTTAAACTTTAATGTCTCTTACTTGTAGTCCCTGTACTGAAGACAATAGTGTAAGTGCAAGATGGAGGGATGAACTGGGGTGTAGCTTTCCAAGCTGTCTTCCTGAAACTCCACACCAGTGGATGGAATTAGTATTGCACATTTCCAAAACCAGATCCATAGTTCTTTCACTGCTAGATGAAAGCAAACAATAAGGAATAAATCCAGTTCTTTACCATTTAAGAAAGACTGCAAAAATACAATAGCTTGATGATTCTGAGAGCACTCATTAGAAACTCCTGATATGAATGGTTTATTACTAAAGTTAGGGTGACCTATTACAAGTCACTAAGTCTCAAAAGTTACTCAGTTACATATTGTTTTCATAGAATCATAGACTTTAAGGTCAGAAGGGACCATTATGATCATCTAGTCTGACCTCCTGCACAACGCAGGCCATGGAATCTCACCCACCCACTCCTGTATCAAACCAGTGTCTAAGCCATTGAAGTCCTCAAATCATAGCTTAAAGACTTCAGGATGCACAGAATCTTCCAGCAAATGACCCATACCTACACTGCAGAGGAAGGCAAAAAACCCCCAGGGCCTTTGCCCATCTGCCCTGGAGGAAAATTCCTTCTCAACCCCAAATATGGCAATCAGCTAAAACCTGAGCATGTGGGTAAGACTCAGCCGCCAGACACCCAGTAAAGAATTCTCTGTAGTAACTCAAATCCCACCCCATCTAACAGCCCTCCACAAGCCATGGGCATATTTACAGCTAGTAGTCAAAGACCAATTAATTGCCCAAATTAGGCTATCCAATTATACATCCTCTCCATAAACTTATCAAACTTAAGTCTTGGAGCCAGGTATATCTTTTGCCCCCACTAGGCCCGGAAGTGTGTGTCCTGAACTTCACTCCTCTGATGGTTAGAAACCTTCGTCTATTTCAAGTCTAAACTTCCTGATAGCCAGTTTATATATCCATTTGTTCTTGGTCCACATTGCTGAGCTTAAATAATCCATCCCCCCCCTGGTATTTTTCCTCTGATATATTGTTAGAGGGCAACAATCTACCTTCAGCCTCTTTTTGGTTAGGCAAACAAGCCAAACTCTTTCAGTCTCCTTTCATAAGACAGGTTTCCATTCCTCAGATCATCTAGTAGCCCTTCTCTGTACCTTTCCAGTTTGAATTCATCTTCTTAAACATGGGAGACCAGAACTGCACACAGTATTCCAGATGAGGTCTCACCAGTGCCTTGTATAACGGTACTAACACCTCCTTATCTCTACTGGAATACCTCGCCTGATGCATCCCAAGACCACATTAGCTTTTTTTCACGGCCTCTAACATTGTGATCACCCCATACTCAGAGATTCTTCTCTTCCTCTGTTACTTCCAACTGACGCATCCCTAGCTTATAAAACAAATATTCTTGTTATATCCCTAAATGTATGACCTCACACTTTTCACTATTAAATTTCATCCTATTACTATTAATTCAGTTTACAAGGTCATCTAGATCTTCCTGTATGATATCCCGGACCTTCTCTGTATTGGCAATACCTCCCAGCTTTGTGTCATCACAAACTTTATTAGCACATTCCCAGTTTGTGCCAAGGTCAGTATAAAAAGATTAAATAAGATTGGTCCCAAAACTGATCCCTGAGGAACTCCACTAGTAACCTCCCTCCAGCCTGAAAGTTCACCTTTCAGTACGACCCGTTGTTGTCTCCCCTTTAACCAGTTCCTTATCCACCTTTCAATTTTCATATTGATCTCCATCTTTTCCAATATAGCTAATAATTCCCCATGTGGAACCATATCAAATGCCTTACTGACATTGAGGTAAATTAAGGAAACGCAGTGGATCTAGTCTAAAAAGCCTGTTACCTTCTCAAAGAAGGAGATCAGGTTGGTTTGGCACAATCTACCTTTTGTAAAACCACATAGTATTTTGTCCCACTTACCACTGACCTCAATGTTCTTAACTACTTTCTCTTTCAATTTTTTTCCCCAAGACCTTGCATACTACAGATGTTAAACTAACTGGCCTGTAGTTGCCTGGATCACCTTTTTTCCATTTCTTAAAAATAGGAACTATGTTAGCAATTCTTCAGTCATACGGTACAACCCCTGAGTTTACAGATTCATTAAAAATTCTTGCTAATGAGCTTGCAATTTCATGTGCCAGTTCCTTTAATATTCTTTGATGAAGATTATCTAGGCCCCCTGATTTAGTCCCATTAAGCTGTTCGAGTTTGGCTTCTACCTCGGATGTGGTTATATCTACCTCCATATCCTCATTCTCATTTGTGATCCTACTATTATCCCTGAACTCCTCATTAAAGACTGAGGCAAAATATTTGTTTAGATATTGGGCCATGCCTAGATTATTCTTAACCTCCACTCCATCCTCCATGTTTAGCGGTCCCACTTCTTCTTTCTTGGTTTTAAACATGTAAGAATTGTATAGTGAGATGGTAGCCATGCTGGGATACCATTATATCGCTTACACGTGGGACAAGAACAAGACGACTACCAAAAAAGGTAAATGCAGAATAATTTCTTTCCTTTACTTCCTGACCTCAGCTACAGCTGAGAATTACTTTTACAATCCTACTGTAGCATGACACTTACAAGACACATCAAGTGCAAACTTGATATTCAAGACTTGGATAGATTTAATTTTTAAAAAAACATCTGGACAATGCTTCTGGGGGGTTGCAGGGCAAGTGACAGTTAAAGTTGACACTGAAGGTATCCTTTATTCTTATGGAAATTAGTTGAAGTAGTTTAACGTAATGCTTATATTGATGCGAACAGTGTAAGATGTTTTGTAACTTAACACTTGTATCCACATTAATGTACAAGATTGCAGTTACACAGTCTTTCACCACAGAATTTTGGCAACATCCAAAGCCATTCCAGCAGTATCACAATCATCTTTGGTGGAATTATAGCTTTATGATCACTTTAATTTACTCTAATATAAATGTATTTCAAACAACAAAGGGTAACAATATGTGGCATTACTATATATCTATATAGATATATATCTACAAAGATGCATGTTTAAAATTTACTTTAGCAGCAAGCACTAAAGAAACCAAACTTCCCCTATCAAAAAAAGCGCAAAAACCAATTGATATTACCTGCAATTCGTTATTTTACACGTAATGTCAAAAGGCTCTTCCAGGTTTACAGTATCTGGTATTGTCTCCAAAGAAAGTCTTACATCACCATAACCTGGGGCCTGCAGAGGTACAAGAATAGGTAGCTTTTCAAGTCATTGGTAACAAAGCTGAAATACTGTATTGAACTTTCATTTAGTCTAGTCTAACAAATTTAAACTAAGGCCATGTCTACACTTACAAGCTTACAACCGCACAAATGTATCGATACAGCTGTGCTGCTGTAAAAGGGTTTGTGTAGCCACATTATAATGATGGGAGAGAGGTCTCCTGTCAACATAATAAAACCAACTCAACTAGTGGCGGTAGCTATGTCGGCGGAAGAACGTCTCCTGCTGATATAGCACTGTACTCATGAGCACTTACGCTGGCAATAAACTTATGTCGTTCTGGGACTGTTTTTTTCACACCCCCGAGTGACAGAAGCTTTGCTGACATAAGTGCTAGTGTAGACATGGCCTAAGAAATAGAAAGAAAAATAAATTTATCACAAGTTAAGATGGGGAAAAGAGTCATAGGAAAAACAACAAGATCTGAATTATACACGCCTTCTGACGAAGTGGGTATTCACCCACGAAGGTTTATGCTCCAATACTTCTGTTTACAACGAGACAAGTTAGGTGAGGTAATATCTTCTATTGGACCACCTTCTGGTGGTGGAAGGTACAAGCTTTCAAGTATCTTAAGAGCTCTGTGAGCCTCAAAAGCTTACACCTGCCAGTAACAGAAGATATTAACTCACCTACCTTGTCTCTCTCAGGGCCAAGACAGCTACACCACCACTGCAAACAACTCGTTACAAAGACACTTTTTTCCTGACTGCTAGTTCTGGAAGTGCAGCCTGAGACGCAATTGTCAAGTTGGTATGTGGGAAAGGAAGAACCCATCACCATTAATAAAGGTGCTGCTACAAGCCAAATTTAACTCTCTGTGATGCCTAGTAAAGACAGTGGGGTTGCACAGTAGACTGATTGGCCCTGTAATAAGAACTTTTAAGCAACTGTTGATGAGCCACAAGAAAAGATTTCAGTCATTTTTGCAGTGTTGGCTCTGCAAGACTAAGAAGAGTAAAATATAAAAACTATTTTCATTAGAATAGTTCATTATGTTCTGCTTAAGAAAGCAGATGAGTCCAATTGCACAAAGGGAGATCTGTGGGGATAAAAGGGGAGCCATATTTAAAGTCACTCCTTTTAAGACAAGAACTGCACTTCGATATGTTGCAAACTCCAATGAAGGAATTAATTTTTCTTCATTCTCTGGTACTTTGGTAAGTTAAATGCTTTACTCTTGCAATTCTAAATTTATGATCCATTAAGTTATGTGGTGCAGTGTCTCAAAAATGGGCATGTTGCTATGCAAAGTAAAACATCAAACAAGCTGAATGGAATTTTGCCTCTCATACACCAACAAAAGTCAGAAAAACCAGTATTATTGTTCAGCTACGCTACCTCAGGAAACATGGTTTTTCACATTTCACAGAGCAGATCTTTGCTGAAAATTTACACTACGTAGTTTTCCAAAATGTGTGTGAAGTATAAAGACACGTGTTGAATTCAGAATAAGTTCAGCTAGCAGGCAGGCACTGTGAACTATTTTCTTTCCTGTCACAGTTTAAGTATTCAATTCAGCATTCAGTCATCTTGAAAATGGATTTTCTGATTATAAAAGACGTACCATTCTTTGGAGCTGGCTGGTCTGCAACCTTCCTCGTTCACCTAAATTTGTTTTCCATACAATGTCTAGTTTTCCAATTACTGTTACACCTTTAATCACTCCAGCTCTCTCTGCAAATTCCTGCTTGGGTTTTAGGCAGTATAAATACTGACGAGTATCCATAGGTTGTAAATATGTCCTTGAACCAAATGTAGAGACACTAGAAGAAAGAACACGGTTCCTCAGTTTAAACTGTTACTTTCAACAGGATTCTTGATCTTAGCCTTAAAATAATTCAATAAAATCCTATTTACTTTGTGTGTGGTTTCTTATTCAAAGATGAAAGATGCCTACAGAAAGCCATTCTTACAGAAACATGGAAAATAAGCTAAGCAGAGACAGTGACCATGCCAAACAAGGAAACACAAAGCATACAGAGAAGAACTCAGGATCAAGAAACTAACTTAAAATATTTGAAGTATAATAACCACGAGAAGTATATTTACATGTGAGGAAAAAGCTGTCCTGGGAAAGTCAGTTTTGTTAAATTATAGCTTGTATTGTCCTTTAGTTTCTAGCCTAAATCATAGTCTTCTGGTGACACTGGTTTTTTTGAACAGTTTTATCTAGTTTAGACAAGGTTTGTACACAACTTTGAGAAAGAAAAGCACTATGAAAGTTGTATCACTTTAGACCAGAATATTAAAACATCATTAAGTTCAAACAAACAGCTGTAGCACTGCCTCATTTATCACAGATATCAAGCAAGAGAGATAATTTGCACTATTCAGCCTGGGTTTGAGGTGGGTGGAAGAGGGAGAGGGGTAAATAAGAACATGGCAACATAATGTTCAAAAATATAACTTCTATATTTCATCCAATAATATTTGTCCTAATAATTTGAGAAAGGCGTTCTATGTACAGGAATGGAGCAGATCTCAAAACCTTAATTAAGTACATGATCACGGGAAATGGTGATATTTGTACAAAGAGCAGCAGGGAGGCCTGCTTTGTCTTTAAATCTGTTTAAAATTAATATAAACAGACAAAAGCGGAATGTGAATAAATATTCTAAATATCAGTAGTATTTCTAGCCAAAACATTTATGTTAAAAAAAAAAAAAAGTTTAATGAGGCTTCCTGTACTCCTGTTTTTTGTGGAAAAAACACTTCAGTGTGTGAATAAGCAAGGAACTCTACAGATGACAGCCAAACTGACACTCTTCCAACGATACTAAGGTCTGTTGAAAGAGATTTTATAGGGGAAGGGAAAAGGATAATAATCTATTTTAGGAAACTAGATTTGCTCATTAGAACCTGCTTACAGAGTACTGATAGCGTTCTAAGTTGCATTAAAAATAATCCACACACCTGGTAACTTTAATAACCTAGCAGTTCAATTTTATAGCCTAGAGCAACATCATCTACTGTAATATTAATAAATTCAAGAGCAAATTAGGCTAAACACTATCCAGTAGCACCGAAGAATTGAACTGGTAATAGCACAATGGCACTCCCTTTCTCAAAAGCTTCCTGCAATGTTACTGGAACTGGTTGCTCTACCAGAGGCTGAGCTATCTTCCAACCAGAAGGAACAGGTATTTTAGCCAAGAAAGACCTATTCAAGTTGGTGAAAGCTGATGGCTTTCGTCATAGTCCAAGGACACCTGGGCTTAAGAACTGTATACTAAAAACCTAGCACTGGCAATTCTTCCTATCTTTTAGTATCACCACTGCATGGTGCTAGTGAAGAAACATCAAACACTGTCCCCACTCTCCTCCACCTGCAAAATCTCAGATGACTGTCTTTCTTTGTATTGATCCTTAGTCCCCTCCTCTCTGCCATTGCCACTAGCCTTGATATCCCATTACTCTGCTCTTCCATGCTGTAGCTACACACTAATGCCCTTCCTGAGCTGGTCTGCTATGCCATTTAGATGCCATATTACAGCACTGCTCAACTGGAGGAGCCTGATCCAGAAGTGGAGAGCAAGAGTGCACCTGTGGGTTACATCATGCTCTCTGAGAACTATTTAAAATCCAACAGCAGCTCAATCCCTACTCTTCTCTCTACTTCTCCTATCCTCTGTCCTCTCTCATCCAATCCCAGAGCATCTCTTCCACCCTCCCTGCCCTGCATGTAATTCTGCTCCAGGACAAGCGAAACAGTGCTGCATGGAGGGCTGGAGCAGGCTTTACAGTCCAAAGGAACAATGCTTCCTCTGCCCTCGAGCTGAGCCCCGCACAGGCAAGGAGAAGTCCCACTTTACTCCAAAGCAGCACTAGAATCCCTACCTTATGCACATTTTTAGATCTGACACACACAGTGACCAAAACATAATCCATTATTCAGATCCCACAATCTTTTACACCAGAAGGATTGAGAGTCATAGGATGATTTTTCAGTCATTTTGTGGTCATGGACCAGAAAAGGTTGAGAACTCCTGCTGTCAGGTATATTAAAATAAATACTACATTTTTCTAGGGTCCTGCAGGGCCATTCTGCTGACCTATCTTGGCAGTTGGCTCTAGTGAGTCTTATTAGTTATAATTGAGAAGTATAAAAGGGTTAAAGCTCTCTCAAAAGCAGAAAGCAGTAGGGGCAAGGTCAAAGGTGTCCTGCAGGGAGAAATCCTAGGAAGAGGCACGGTTAGAAAGAGCTCAGGCTAAAATTTGTGTTTAACCAAACAATAAAGGAAACACCAAGAAGGGAAGGGAGTAAACTTTCAATATATCTAGTCTGTATTGATCATGTAAGGAGAGGTTAGCAGCACCAATTTCAGTGTCTGAATACAAATATGACATTAAAACTGTTGTACCCTTTCCCACTCCTAGCTCTATATGTCAGAGTAGGGGCTCAATTCTTTAGTTCCCCAAAGGAGAGTTGAGTACTGCCAACTGAGCTATAGACTAACATCATTATGCTAATTTTATACTTTTATCTTAAGAAAATATTTAATATAGTAGTTTGAGACAAACAGGAGCTTCTCTCTGAATTTTTCCTTACCTTTCCCCGGCTTTGTTGACAGTATTTAGTTCTGCTACATTGTACATAATAGATGGCTCTAATGAAACCTTCTCCATAAACATCGGAGAGGTTGTAATATTCTGAATCTGAGCTTCCAGAAATACTTCATCTGTCTGAAAAAGCAGAGGACCACGTTTATAAAAATGTTACTAGGATTGTAAATAAAGTGCAGTGTCTTATTGTTTGAAAAATATTAAATCACAAATGTGATTAGTTCATGCCTGCAAATCAAAGCTACAGTAATTAATGCAAGAAAAAAAATCTCCATCCCAATACAATTAATGGGAGCAAAAGCGTTAGTTAATTTATCTTGCCAAACAATGGATGTGGGATAGCTGTACTACATTCTATCACCTATTCTTTTTAAAGGTTTTGAATGATAACTTCTCAAGGCCTTCAAGTTAGCAACAACTTAGGTTTTATCTAAGATAATTTTTGAAGTAATAGAACAAAAGTTAGGGAATTGCAATGCACATTAAAGACATGCCATGTCAAATTACTGGAGCATCAAGCTAAGTACAAGAAAAATAAATATTACAAGAATATTTAAAACAGGTAGTTTATTTATTGAACTGAAACACAAGATATTAGATATATGCTCTAAGCTTCTAGTATTGCTTTAAAAGGACATTGAAATGCTACCTACAAAGCAATTCAAATTCCTCCCTTGTTCAGCTACATCATGCAACAGTTAACATTATGTAATCCATCATTTCATTGGCACTCTATCTCCAAAAAAATCTATGAGAAACATCAGGTCTCCTTTAGTGTTCATGTCCAAGAATGGTCCATGTAAGGTGTTCTAGAATGGGAATCAGTCTCCACATGGTTTCAACTGTACATGTTCAGATGGAGACTATCTGTCACCAAGGAAGGTTGGGTTTACCCTTCAGCACAGAAAACAAGGAACTGGGAGTGTGTGTATATTATGGCTCCTCTAGAGTCCCACATAGGTGACAATACCTTGGAGTTCTAAAGTCTTAAGACTAAAATAATTGCTAGAAATTATCACGTTATCAGAGGCAGAAAGCATTGGGAGAACTGAAAAGAAATTCCTTTTGTAATTAGTTAAGGACCAATCCTGCACCAACTAAAGTCAATGGGACTTGCGCTGATTTCAGCAGGAAATAATCTGGGCCCCTTGGTAGGACTAGGGAAAGGGTACATATTTTCTCTCCTATGTTTATAGGGGTTTTTTTGGTTTGTTTTTTACTTTTCTGGTTGTCTGCAAATAAGTCTCATTTTATGTTATTCAAATAGGGTCTTGCATGTAAATTAAAGCAGACAAAATGGGATAAACATTCTCCAATGATGGTTACCCTCAAAAGATGCTATATTAAAAGCAAAAGCATGGAAGGGCTTTGGAGACCTCCATTATATCCTAAAAAATTAAAAAATGCAAACTGAGGAATGGTAGTAGTATACATACAGTAATGAAAGCCCACCAAATCCACATGCTATGGACAGGTGCCACACTTGTGGGAGAAGGTGGAGAGAGAGTCAAGTAAAATGCTGTCCTCATAACTAACATTTCTCAATTAATATAGTGTGTATCATCCAAGTATCTCTATTGTCAAACTGTTATTGTTTGAAACTATATATATATATATATAATCCCATAAATCCATTGCTTAAAATCTCCATTTACCCAAATATCACATCAGTTATTTTTAATGCGGCAACCATCAGCAAAAATTTAGAAAAAGCTATGTTTTAGGGGAAAAGAAAATAAAACAGCACAATGAAAAAGCAAGTTAGTTTAATAAGGCCCAGGCTGATTAGTTTTAATAATATGGTTAAATTCAAGTGCTTATAAAGAATTCAGTTCATTTTAACACAATGAACACCTTAACCCTTGAAATAAAATAATACTGCAGAAATACCATATTAAATCATCACTGCATGCAATCAAAAGTTTGAAAGCATAATTCTAACTAGCACGAAGGAGGATAGAAGACATTTGGTGCTCTCTCCTGAAACCCACTGTCTCCATCTCCTGCAAATAGGGAAGGATTTATTACAGCTTAAACAAGAAGATAATCTTGTAGCTGAATTTCAATATTGGAAACAGTTGATAACTACTGTTCTACATTCTGCTGAAAGCGAAAATGTAAAAAGGGATTAAACTCTGTTTCCCCAAACATGAAAGAAACCATTATAAAATTCTTTGTCTAGTTAAAAAAGAAAAAAGAAAAAGAAAAAAAAGAGATAAAATACATATGCCTGCTAAAATTATGGTAAAATAATTTGTAGAATGACCATTCCAAAAAAGTCTCAACTTTTGGTTTCAACAATGGGTACTAAAGAAAGAGCTAACATTTTAAAAGGATTATATATAGCTGCATATATTAAAAAGAATGGATGTGAAAGTATCAGTTAATTTTATGCAGAACATTGCTTTTCCATTATGTTTTTAAAATAAATAAATAATCTTAACAGGCACAGAGACAAATAGAAGACAATTTAAAAAAAGCATACATATTTATAAAAAAATAAATAAAAATTACCACAGAACTGAGGTCACTCTAATGGGAAAAAAAAAAAAAAGACAGCATTAGAGAAATTAGGGTTAAATGTTAAAGAAAAAGGAGGCTAACTAACTTTCAAACAAAATGCATTTCTGCATTTTTTGTTCCTTCTAAACAAGACTGCATTAGTAAGAGAGGAATGTAAATAAAAACAGATACAAACATATATGACTACTATATCTTTAAGAAGGTACAAGTAGCATTGTTAAATAGTTAAACAGCATTGCTTATAATTATGCCTCTAATTTTTCTGAATGCTGAAGAACAAATCCAATATGGGACAGGTTCTGAGCATAAGGTGAGTGAGCTACAGATAAAAGTATGGTGGGATAAGCTAATGAAATCAGAGGTGGTTAGTCCTTTGGCAAGACTGAACTGGCCGAGTTTATCCTTAGTGTAAATCCATATTGTGATTTTTTTCTGAGACAGATGATGAACGGAACTATTCATATGTAAGTCCAGGAAAAATGTGATATATGCTAGCAAAATACTCATTACCTACTGTTAGCAATGGCAAAACTCAGAATAGCAAGTTCCCAGGAAAAGCCTATTACTACAGACAGATTCCTCAATGAGGCTAATTGGAACTGTAAGCTTTTTTTTTTTTTTTTTTTTTTTTTTAAAAAAAAAGGTCCAATGCAGCAAATACTTAGGCAAGAGAGTACTTGTACTCAAGTGATTGCAGTGTTTGCAGGACCAGGATCCTTCAGGCCTGATCCAAAGCCCATGAGAACCTTTCCACTCACTTCAGTGGGTGCTGGTTCAGGCCCTAAAATTCCAAGGGATAATGTCTTCCTATTCATTTATATAGAAAGTAACAAATCCTGGTTCTGATCCCGATTTGGGACTCTTGGTGCTACTGCAATGCAAACAAAGACTTTACATATTACCTTTTCTCTTGTCTCAACAGGAAACGTTATAACTCTTAACTTTTTACTGGAGAGTGGTAATCCAGTCTCTTTAGCGGGAGACCTTATGAACAGGTAATATCCCATTTGCAGTAATTTAGCAGGTTACCCTTTAAAACTTTTAATAACTAGACCTTACATACATATAAAATACCTTATTTGTAGCTCCCTCTTATACCCAAGGATCATTTTCCTTTCTTCACAATGAGAATGCTTCAGATTTCATCCAACAATGTTGCTATTAACGTAATACTACATGGAACTTCCAACCAAAGAATTGCTTTTGATAGCTCTTCATTTTGTTTTGGCTTTCTAATTATCACAAACAGCAGTGCTAATTATACTTTAATAAGTGAAATTACAAACCAGACAAATCCATTAGTTGTATTTGCTATGCAAACAAAAATTCTTAATAAATTTGGAGTTTTTATTCACCAAGTTCTCTTATGGAAATGATTCCACTTATTCAGATAGTATGTGACCACGCTGTATCTATGATAACAAAGCTGTCTGAATTCCTGGACAGACAGAACAGAATGTATTACAACAGCCTTGCAACAGTGTTTAAAAATTTACCAGCTCAAGCACCAAATCTACTTGGCCACTCTTTACTGTAATTATGATGGATGAATGGATTGATAGAGAATAGTGGAATGAGGGGAAAAGGAAGATATTTCATTCACCTGTTAACATTTCCCCCCTCCCCTAGACAAGCGGACAAACAGAATTTTGGAAGGCTGTAATAGTTATACCATCATATGGTAATTCAGTATTTTTACTGCAGACCCATATTTTCAGCGATTTGTTAGTAGGCCCAGCTAACACTTAGTATAAGGGTTCAGATTTAAGAAGTTTTTTATATTCTCATGTAATTCAAAAAAAATACCTGCTCTTTAAAAATTTACTGTAGAGATGTGATTTCCATTCTTCATGAGGGTATGTCAGGACAACAGGACATTCCATTTATGGAGTTAGTTGACACTTTTGTTCACAGAGATCCACGGCTTACCCCTGTGCTCTTTCCAATGGAATACTGCTACTGAAGCAATAGTAAATCCACGATACAAAGTAGAAGCATTTATTTTGCCCCCGGGATAACTTTACTTTACTAATGGCACAAATATTTGCCTTACAAGAGTATACTGTAAATACTCCTGTCACTGGAAATTAAAAGAAGATCATTCCAGTTCTCTGAAATAATCCATTTTACCCACTCAGAGTCTGATACTGTTTAAATACCTCACTCCCAAAGAGTTTAGTTAATGCAGAAGGACTCAGCCTTGCAAGATTATATTAAATTTAATCATATACACCTCTACCCTGATATAACGTGACCTGATATAACACGAATTCGGACAGAATGTGGTGAAGCAGTGCTTTGGGGGGGGGGGGGGGCTGCGCACTCCGGTGGATCAAAGCAAGTTCGCTATAACGCGGTTTCACCTGTAACGTGAGAGCCATAAAATCTTACCGAGGACAGTGTTATATATGAAGGTAGACGTGTACTTTAAGAAGACTTTTAAAAAAACTAATTCAGTTTCAACTTATACATTTTTTCTGAATTTTAATCTGAGCAAAAACCTAGTAATTAATGTGCTATTCATTGGCAGCTCAATGGAAACATCCACAGACTTCCTGTGAGACCTGGGCAAGAAGACAATCTTTGTGCCTCAGGTGCCCATCTGTAAAACAGGAATAATAATCCTTCCCTTCCTCTGCCATTTATCTGTCTTGTTTATTTAGACAGCCAGCTCTTTGGGACAAGAACTCTCTCTTAGTATGTGTATGTACAGTGCCTGGCACAATGGAGCCCTGATCTTGTTTGCAGCTTTTAGGTATCAGTGTGCATGATTATACCTCTAGAAACTTTACAGTTTTCTTTAATCAAATCCACTCATAGTACATATGAATAAATATATTTAAGGACTTTATATGTTAGCAAAATAGTTTAAATAAGTTTCATGCAGAGGGTTTTTTATCTTCTCTAGCTCTGTGTATTTCAGTTCCTCTCACCCCCTTCCTTCATCCTATGCTTAGGTCCTAAAATTAATGAAGTAAGTATATTCAACTTTATTCTTGTGGAATTCAGAGTAGACCAGTGGTTCTCAACCAGGGGTATGTACCTCTGGTAGTACACAAAGGTCTTCCAGGAAGGTGCATCAACTCATCTAGATATTTGCCTAGTTTTACAACAGGCTGCATAAAAAGCATTAGTGAAGTCAGTGCAAACTAAAATTTCATACTGACAATGATTTGTTCATACTGCTCTATTTACTATATACCAAAAGGTAGGTACAATATTTATATTGTGAATGATTTATAATTACATGGTAAAAATGAGAAAGTAAGCAATTTTTTCCAGGAATAGTGTGTAGTGACACTTTTGTATTTTTATGCCTGATTTTGTAAGCAAGTAGTTTTTAAGTGAGGTCTAACTTGGGGGTACACAAGATAATTCAGACTCCTGAAAGGGGTACAGTAGTCTGGAAAGGTTGAGAGCCAATGGATGAGACAAGCACATTAGGTGGATATTTACGAAGAAATGATCAGCAAAGAAATAGTTACTTTATTTAGTAACTCAAACATAATTTAACACCCACCTTGCAACAGAAGATCTTGAAACACCTTGCAAGCATTAATTATCTGTACAACACTGCTTTGAGGATAGTACTAAATTCATGTCAGAGGTAGGGAATATTAAGAAGAAATTAAGTGATGTGCCCAACACCATACAGCAAATAAAGGGTAAAGCTGGGAACAGAAGCCAGATTTCCTGGCTACATGTCTTGTATTCTATTCTTAAAGGTTACCGTGGAAGATTAAATTCTGCAGAAAATGTAGAAAAATACAAAAATCCACAAGGAAATCCCTAGATGTACAGAATATACTGAAATTCCGTTTGCAAGAGCTTCCAGTGCCCATAAAGTCATAAATTAAAAAAGTAAAATATTCTATAAGTCTCTAATTAAAAGCATAAAAACCAAAAGTACATACAAATATGTAGCACTTATATAATATCGTATCTTTGCAGTGCTTTGTGCATGTACTTATTATATAAATGACACAGATATAAGATATTTATTTTACAGAAAAAACATGTTCACATTAGAGCTAAACAAAATTTTCCTGAAGCTAGCCAAATTAGTACTTTGATACTGAGCACAATTAATACTCTTTATGGCAGTTTAAACAGTACTTTCCCAGTCAGCCTTAAAATATTTACTACAAAACAGAAATGCAGACAATTGTGATTGCGTTTATTAAACTTCGTAAGGAGAAAGTAGTATATGCGCATATTATTACTGGATGAAAAACAAACATATTCTTAAATCTGAACTTATTTCTCCCCTTCTCACCCCAACATTGAAAATGGATGATGAAATGGACATTCCATGTCTAGCTTGTTGTAACAAAAGGGTGAAATCAAAGTAAATTAGTCTTTTTTCATAGAAGATATAAACAAGCTAGCTGGTACAACTAGCACCTCAAGGTACTACATTTATTTGAAAGAAACTTTTCATATTTAACCTTAACACTATTTGCTATGCAGTAAGTAAAATTACACTTACTTCAGCATTATAGAACTTTGTTTTCACATCTAGTGGTTTGAGAACCTGATTGAAAAAAGAATACAGATTAAAGAGGGCTTTCGCAGATTTCTCTGCCATTATTAAAAAAGATACTGATTTAAACTGTTATTTCTTAGGTTCTTAAATGTTGAGATATCTACTCAAATAATAAAAATGTTTTTCTTTCTAATCTAGCAGGAAAGCAACATATGTTAATGTAATGCGTAAGAACTAGGTCCTAGGATTCTTCCAGTTAAGAGATGCAACACTACTCTTGTGCACAATTGCTTCTTCTTAGCTACATATTTCACTGCTTTGCTAAATGCATGAATAATTTGACAAGATGTTGGAAAATGCTTTCATATAAGAAAAAGTCCTCTTACACTGGGAGAAAAATCTAGTTTACACAGTTAATCAGTCTCTCTAAAATAATGATACATTCTTCTCCACTATTCAAAAAATGGTTTTTTGTTTTGAAGAAATAAAAATGTGAAAGATTTGCATCAAATTTTGCTCAGAGTTTTACAGTAAATGCAGCTTGCCTAGGAACTTAAATACTAAGTACAAACAAAGCAATGAAATATCAGCTGTATGCAATTAACTAATCAAACAATTTCTGGCTGACTTCTAATTTAAAAAGGGCAACTGTTACATCTCCAGTGAAGATTATTAGAAATAAGCTAATGAGCATCTTAACCACATAAAATGAACCATTATATACACAGTCAGAAGACATACTCCTCAATAAAGACACAAATTACTAGTGCCAAAACCCACAAATGTTATGTAAATTTCATATCAAACCATACACAGTTTGCTTGTGAAGTTATATTTCATCCTAGTTCACATCAGTTGATGAATTCAAGCATAAAATTTATATCTGCTCTCCAATTGAGTCCAAAGAGAGAAGTAATTCTTTTTCTTACTTTTAAGCAGAGTTTTGAGAATTTCATATTACATAAAATGTTAAAAAAACCAAACACCTTTCAGCTGATATACTGTAAAATTTTGTGATATTATAAAATCATCTAGAAATCCCAGAATTTATTCAGTAAATGGTCACAATCTAATTCTTTGCCAACACCATTATGTATAAGCTGCTCTGAAATTATTCTTGTCTTCAAAGATTTCACCCAATTACCCCAGGGCTATCATCTTTCTCAGTACCCATAAATCTTAAATCATGTGGGTTGCTTGCAAATTTATCTACATAATATCTTACTATTAGATCATTTATATCACATTTTTTATTGTTTGCATGTGTTCAGATACTATCTCCCTGAATTCTCTTATAATTCTCTCCACATACTGCTGCTTATAAGGACTCCGTATTACATAAATCTATGTTCTACCATTAGTGCCATGTTTACACAAGAAAGCCTAGAGCCAACCCAGCTCAAACTCCTTATAGCAGAGTTATAAAACATAGAAGTATCCCATCTGAAATTCCCAGGAATCTTGTAGGCATAGCCAATTACTTTCAAAAAATGGTCTTTCTATAAACCAGATACCAACATAGTTCACAGATTACACCCATATATTTACGCCCATTAAAATATCCTAGGATCATGTCAGGGCATTCCAATACATATTAAAAGTGTCACATATCACACTTTGATTATTAAGCTATTTTTATACAGTAAAGTCAACATGCTACCTTCTATTTTAGAGTGCTCTTCGATATCTCATGCTTTAGATACTGAGAAATGTGCCTGTTTCTTGAGCCTTATACACACTGTTCGAACACAGATACAAACCTTTAACTATAGAACTATCACTGTTTCTCATAATATGTCTTGGGAGCAATTAATTTCTCAAATTATTCCACATGTTCCTAATGAAGTCCTGAAGACACTCCTGTCAACAGCAGAAGTTAGGTGAAGTTGGTGTTTCTACAACATTACAAGTTTCTACCATCTTTTCACGATCATAAAATAGTCTCTCTATATATCTTGTGTCCTACAAGGCCTGAGGAGCATATTTAAATTCCAAGCTGGATCTTCATCAAGCTGGATCTTCATATCATATGTAAAGCAAATCGTGTGTGGCTTTTTAATATTTGTGTTTTTGATATTTATATTTTTAATTGTGATCTCTGATTGCTGTGCATAAAATAGCTGTGATTATTAAAACTTAAAAATGTATTTTAATCAATAGATGTGTAACAGCTGTATGTATTTAAATGAGGAAAAACTAAAATAGCAACTAATTACATACAGCTGATGTATCACTATCTTGTTTGCAGATCCGCTCTCTTTGCTGTAAAATGAGTTTTCTTTTATCCAAATGTTGGACAATTTCCCCTTTCTCCCCCATTGAAAAATCCCAAAATATTAGACAATAGAGGAATGTTTTATTATATACAGTAGCTGACTACCTATGTGCATTTTCTTTTTCTTCTATCCTGGATGGCTGGTTTTGGTGTCAAGACCGCTTCCTATTCTACTTTATTTAACAATCAATAAACACCTCTCAAAAGTTTTTCTGATCAAATTTTACTTACCTTAAAAATAAAGAACCAGAAAATCAGACAGAAAAGACCTATCAGGTAATTACTACATTTCCAGCAACTAGTCAGTTTTATTTCTTTCAATATATTCATTCACCAGTCCTATTTTAAATGACTGAGGTGAATGAGCTCACACCAATTTCTTCAGACTATTTCAAAAGATAAAAGGTCTTATTGTTAAGACATTAATCTTACTCTCTAAGAGAAAATTTCCTTTGTTTAAGTTAATCTCATCACATCATGTATATGGTGTCTTGGGCCATCCTAAATAGTTTCTTTCCATTCTTAGGTCCTGATCCCACAATCAATTCCAGATTCAAAACAAGCCCATATATGTCTGACTGTATGATCAGGTCCATACTGTTCACATCCTTCAAATATCTGTAGTTATTTTATCCCTCTTTAGTCATGGATGGACAAAATATGCTTCATTCTTTGAAATACTTCCTCATAAATTGGTTCCTTAATCATTTTTGCTTTTTTCTTCTAAATTTTGTAACTTCTTTCTGATGGTCTAATACCAAGAGTCCTTCATTTTACAAACATTTCAACAACAAACAAACGTGACTGAGTGTACACACACACACAATAAAAACAGCACCCCTCCCTCCCCAAAAAACAAACCTCACAACACACCAATGTGTTCCAATGCTCCATCTCTTTTTTGCAATTAATAGACAGACATTGATAATTTGGGTTGGGATTCAAAATGTGGTGGTTTTCAACCCATCATGGTAATAACAGGTCCATGAAAAAACAAAAACAAAAATAAAGTGAAACAGTTCACTATTTGTCAATGGAAAGAGTACACGTTTAATATATTATAGGCTGGGCAGCCTATTATTGAAGTTGCCTGATATTTCCCATTTTAACATGATCTTTTCAGTTAGTTATAAGTTTTACAAACTTTAACCATTCAAGGCGAAATATTAGATGGTGGTTTTCCTCTTCAGGCAGAATTTTTTCTGGAAAATTTTACCAAAAATGTTTCAGCCATTTCCAAGATCAAGTTTGAGAAAAATATATTATTTTTCCCATGTTCAAAAATATCAACAACATTTGGAGCAGGGGACTTGAAATACAAATTTAGCCAAGTTATCTTTGAAAAAAAAATTGCAGTTTGTACTTGATCAATGGAGACTTAGTAACTAAGATCTCAGAAGATTCTGTCCACAGTGGACATGTTTCCTGCAATTGCAGCTCTGGGCTGTTCAAGGCCATGCCGTACCGTATCAGGCCCAGGCCCCTATGCTAAATGCAGGCAGCCTCTCACACCTGTGCTCTCAACAACACCGCTGCTGGCATTCAGGCAATGACGAAGAGAAAGCTGCCCAAATTTGAATCCAAAAGGGCCAGAGCCTTCTGGGAGGTGAGCCGGAGTAAATTTAGACAAGGAGCTGGAGAGACTGGGATTGGGGGAAGGAGCACTGAGATTGGGAATTGGGACTGGAGGAAGATAGGGACTGGCTGGACAAGGAGATTAGTAATGTGGGGGGATTGAGATTGGACAAAGAACCAGAGAGAGACTGGGACTAGTAATCAGTGGGTCAAGTGGAAGGGGGGAGAGAGACAGATCTAATGAGGAATCAGGATGGAACGCGAGGAGGAATGGGACTGGCTGGATAAGGAGACTGAGACAAACCTGGGATGGCGGGAGATGCTGAAGTTGAATTAAGAACAGAGAAATGAAGCCAGGAGAGATCAAGAACATGGGTGTGGGATAGAGAAGAGAGACTTGACAAGGGCTGGGAGGAGGGGAGACTGGCTGGGCAAGGAGTCTCAGAACAACAAGTGAGGTGGAGGTAGGGGTGAGATTGGGAATGGTTGGGCAAACAGACCAAGACTGGAATGAGAAGCCGGAGTATTGGAAACTGGGCTGGGAAGACAAGGAAAATGGAACTGGGAAAGAGAGGACTGGGACACGTTGGAGGGGATGCGACAGAAGGGGTCAAAACTTATGAGAAATAGGCAGAAGAGTCCGTGCTCACTACAGTCCTCCAGAGTGTGTAATGGGACCCAAGATTCCTGAATCTTACCATTCCTCTCCTGTCAGCAAACATCTGTGAAACACACTGGCAAAGTGTCTCATCTTCCTCTAGTGCTAGTCCAGATGGAGGATGACAATTTACTACTATCTGTTACTCCATTAGCTCAAGTGGCACATGTCTGTGTGGTGGAATGACCCATTTGTTTTTTTTTTTTGCCAGTTTTCTTTTTTTTTTAAACCCCAAGAACATTATTCAGGTTGCAAAGTTCAGCACTCAAGAGTTAGGAAATGCCAGAATTAAGTTTGCCAGTGCAATCTTAATTTGGTATTTCTTAACTACTGAGTGCTTGACTTTGCAACCTTAACAATGTTCTTTTGACATTCTTTTCTTTTTTAAAGATAGAATCATATTACTGGAAGAGACCTTGAGAGGTCATCTAATCCAGTCCCCTGCACTTATGGCAGGACTAAGTATTATCTAGACCAGGGGTGGGCAAACTATAGTTTGTGGGCCACACCCAGCCCTCCAGCCAGTTTAATCTGGCCCTGCTCCCGCGCTCCAGATGGGCAGAGGGATTGAGGGCCACTCTTCCCGTCTGTGCCGAGACTCCCAGAAGCAGCAGCACTCCCGCCCCCGGCTCCAATGTTTAGGGGCAGCCAGGGGGCTCCACGTAATGTCCCTGCCCCAAGCGCCACCCCCGCAGCTCCCATTGGCTGGGAACTGTGGCTAATGGGAGCTGCAGGGGTGGTGCCTGCGGATGGGGCAGCACGCAGAGCTGCACATCCACACAGGAGCCAGAGGGAGGACATGCCGCTGCTTCCAGGAGCTGCTAGAGGTAAGGGATGCCTGGAGCCTGCACCTCTGACCCCCTCCTGTACCCCAGCTCCCTGCCCCCGACCCCTGAACTCCTCATTTCTGGCCCCACCCCAGAGCCCGCACCACCACCTACACCCCAGCCCCAATTTCATGAGCATTCATGGCCCACCATACAATTTCCATACCCAGATGTGGTCCTCAGGCCAAAAAGTTTGCCCACCCCTGATCTAGATTATCCTTGACAGGTGATTATCATTGGAGATTTTTAAGAGCAGGTTAGACAGAGATTCTACAACCTCCCTAGGCAATTTATTCCAGTGCTTAACCACTCTGACAATTAGGAAGTTTTTCCTAATGTCCAACCTAAACCTCCCTTGCTGCAATTTAAACCCATTACTTCTTGTGCTATCCTCAGAGGTTAAGAAGAACAATATTTCTCCCTCCTTCTTGTAACAACCTTTTACGTACTTGAAAACATAGGAAATTACATTGTAAAAAAAAACAACACTGAAAAAATTCTAAAAGGTGGGACAATACTGAACTCCATCACCCATAAAAAAACCCCTGTATCTCATAGCACTGAATATTTTTCCACATTTGTTAAATGTCTTATAAAAGCAAGTCCTACAACACTATATACCAGCCCTAAAGACATATTATGTTAAACAGACTATTCTATATGTCTATTTTCAATAAAGAAGTGAATATATTTTTTAGATTTCAAGTGCTGCAAATAAACAAACAGTACCTGTTAGCTACAGACATTGCATATTCTTATACACAGTACCTGGAATTTGAAGAACTTTCTGAAGTACATCTTCTCTCCTGTCTGTGTAGTATAACTTACTGCACATACTAAGCTGAAAGAGACAAACATTTTAATAGTTTTGAACAATTTTCAAACTTTTGTCTGTACTTAAGAAGAACCAGAACAATGCATGTGTGCAATGCTTCCATGTAAGCTTTACCATACTTGCTATGGTTAAAAACAAAGGCAATTTGGATTTCTGTCAGTGGCATGCTAGTCTTCTGCTATGTAAATAATTTCAGGGATATGTGTAAGAAAATGCCTAAGTCAGGAGGAGATATAAAACCTTACATGTGCGTTCCTATTTCCTTTACTTCATGGTGAATAACATCATCAATGCAACAATCAGATTTAAGTTCTGCCACTGCAGCACTGGAAGCTGAAAGATTTAATCGCTGAGAACTTGTCTGAAGATCAGCCTTGGAATTGAAAAACAACACAGGTTAGAATGCTGTCAAGTCATCAGTGTGTCTAAAGAGCAAAGCATTACAAAAACAACCAAAACATACCTTGTGAGGCACTACATTTAATTCAAATAATCTACAGGATACTATGAAAGCCAAGTGACCAGAAATGAATCTACTTTTTAATGTCTTTTTAAAAAAAATCTGTCTTCAGACACAGGCACATACATTTTTTTTTAATTAATTGGAATGTAAAAGATAACTCGTGCAATATTTGCAGCAATAGTAATGCATGAGAACGACCTGTGAAGCCTGCAAGCAATGAATTTTCCCTAAATTAGGACAGCAAGTCCATACTGTCTTAAGAATGTCTGCGTTTCATTCTTGTCTAATAAGGGCAGTATTGAAAAGGGACCCAAAAAAAGGGGTGGGGAGGGGAGAAGAGAAGGACTACATACTAGATTTTAGTTACCATTTCTATTTATGGCCCAACAGTTTTTGTTCTGCAGCATAACTGGATCCATGGCATGAGTAATATTATAGTACAGGAGATTTTTTCCCCCTTAAATATTGATAAATGAAAAGGTTGGGAATGTGTGAATACCAGAAAATAAGTTTTATTTGGCTATAAATTGACTAAATGCATTTGTAACTGCAATAGAACTAATATACATATATAAAAAAAAATTCCCCTCACCCCTATGGGTGGTATGTGTCTTCCTCAACCTCGGGTCCTCTACCAGAGGCCTGGGAGTTTGAGGGTTCTGCGCAGTATCTTAGCTGTTCCTAGCACTGACTCTTTGGGAGAAGAGCTCTGATGTTGTTCCCTGGGATCTGTTGGAGCCACTCCCCAGCTTTAGGAGTCACAGCCCGAGTGTCCTACCACCACTGGGACCACTGTTTCCTTCACTTTCCACATACCCTCTAGTTCCTCTTTCAGGCCTGGTACTCTCCAGCTTCTCATATCCTTCTTTCAGATTGTTGCTGTCACTTGGCCTGCATATATCTATCACCACCGCTGTCTTTCTGGTCCTTGTCTGATTACCATGATGTCTGGTTGACTGGCCAGAACCTCCTGGTCCGTCTGGTCTGGAAGTCCCACAGGCAAATCTTGCCTTTTTTGTGGGCTTATTTTTCCTTCCACAACCTTCTGTGGAAATCATCACCATCTGGGTCTTTGGGGAGGTCTTGGCCCATGACTCGTTGTCAGATGTTCCTTGTAACAAAGCCCACTTGGTTGTGTCCGTTCAGTGTATGCTGTTCCTAGCCTGCATCTTATTCCTGCCACTATGTGTTTGGACTGTCTCGGGAGGTCGTCTCTCGCATCTAGTCTTGCACCTCTGCGCGTCTTCTAGTGTGGTATGACCCCTGTGCTTCAGTGATTGTGGCGCTCGCAGTGGCGTGGTTCCCGTACTGGCTGATGGATGCGTGCCTCCGAGTGGCTGTGCTTTTTATTCCGAGGCCTTGTCCAGCCACTGGGTAGGTTCCCATGTCAGCACTCAGCCCTAATCTGTCGACGGTACATCCCCTTATGAAGGGTCTTGTCTTGCCATGGCACTTCTTCCTGCTTGAGGTCTTCCTCCCATGTCCTGCTGCGGTGCCTTCAGGCATCTGTCAGCAGATCATCTTTGGGGCCATCTTTTACTGATGTACTCCTGGAGGTTCGGTGTTTCTCCGAGGACAGTGGCTTTGAGCGCTCACCAAGGGCTCGCCCGCCTTCTTCCGGCTGGGATATACGAGTCTCTGGTGAATGTTGGAACTTTTGGGGTGGAAACCTTCCGTGCATTGTGAGGAGCTTCGGTGTCTCCACATCTCGGCAGCCTCCTGTCCTCCTTGGCCAGCTCACGTGTACGGAGAGTATCTGATGACCGCCAGGGCGTATCTGGTTGATGGCGTGGATCTTGATTCTGCCCACTGGCTGGCTCTCAGGACGCGTGGTCTTAATCTTTGGTGATACTTGAGATGTTTGTCTTCCTTGCCTCCTCATCGTTGGTTATCCTGTGACTGTTAGCGCCGCCAAGGACTTCGTGGTGTCTGTATTGTACCGTCTTATGTTGGCGCTGGTAGTTCCACACCCAACAGTCTTGTACTTCCCTCTCTTCATCACCATCGGCCCACTTAAACTGTGTGTGTCGCGTTCAGTCCACGACGGTCATTTTTGTTGCTTATCAGCTGCACTGGCTATCCATAATTCAAATGTAGAGGGTTTCTCTGATTCCAGATTTTTTATTGTCTTTTTTGTATTCAATTTGAAGGTGTTTAGCTTGTGATTTGTCTTTAAGTTGGACTCCATTTTGATCTATTATTCATAGGATTTCCACAGGCCAAAGGGCCACTGTGTATTTAGTCTGACCTCCTGCTATGCACAGGCACAGAACTTCCCCATAATACTAGAGGCATGTCTTTTAGGAACATTAATTTTTGTTTTAAAATGCTTACGTAATTGGAGATATCATCCAAAATTCACTCTTGCTAAGTGTTGGCTAGTATATATTGTTGCCCTTTTCCAGAGGCAGTGGCCAAATATCTTAGGGCAGGGGTGGGCAAACTTTTTGACCAGAGCACATTGGGGTTTGCACCTGTTGGGGGCAGGTAGGGAAGGCTCTCGCCTCTCCGAAACAGTCTGGGCCCCGCTCGCCTCCCACTTCCACCCCCTGACTGCCCCCCTTCAGAAACCTCCACCCACTTCAACGACCCCCTCCCCTGCTCATTGTCCCTGATGACACTCCGGAGACTCCTCCCCCTATACCAACCCTCCTGTCTCCCTGACTCCTTGAACTTCACAACCCTTTTCCTACACCTTCCCATCCAGGATCCCAACTCCCTATCCAACCACTCTCTTGCTCTTATCCATGCCACCCCTCTCGGGACCCCCCCAACTGCCCCCAGGACCCACCCCCTTACCAACCCCCCGTCCCCTGACTCCCTCCCGGGACCCTATCTAACATACCACGTGGCCTGACAGACCCCCAGGCTCCCACTCCCCAACCTTCCATTGTTCCCTATCCCCGACTGCCCCTCCGACGTCCGCCCATCCACCACCCCCTCTCCACTGACTGCCCCCCAGGACTCCTGCTCCCTTATATAACCCCCCCCCCCGTTCCCCGCCCCCTTACCAGCAGCAGGAGTTAGCAGCCGCAACACCCAGCCAGAGCCAGCTGTGCTCCCCACACTGCCCCAGCCGGAGCGGCAGGCCAGAGTGCGGCCCACGTGGCAGTGTGGCTGCAGGGGAGGGGCCAAAGCCAGCCGGGAGCTCAGGGGCCAGACAAGATGGTCCAGTGGGCCATATATGCCCACGGGCCGTAGTTTGCCCACATCTGACTTAGGGTCTAGTACACTACTTCAGTTAGGAAGAGAAATTGGTGACAGTCAGATATTTCTTCGATGCAGATTTGTTTATTAACAAAGAACGTACATGTCTCTGAATGCATAAGCAATCAAATAGAAGGAAACAGCTTCTTTGGCTCACATCACCAAGATCACTCTTTTCAGCCTATCCCCCTGAACCAAAAACCTCTCCCTGGGTTTCTCCCAGGGTCTCCCCTTGTGCTTTCAATTGCTCCTTCCAGCTGTCTCCCTCTTTGTCTTTTGTCTGTTCTGCCTACTCCCCCACTCCTGAAAATAACACTCAGCAAAAGCTCCTTGGTCAAAACATACTCCTCTTGTCTTTGGTGGGGGCTTATGCTTACAGATATGTTAACTGAAGGGTGAGTTCAAATCTATCAGTCTAAATGGAGGTTTTAACTCAACCCACAACAAGATTTCATCCATCTAATTATTGCACACACTAAGATGAAAGAGACAGGCATTTTAATAATTTTCAATCTTTCATCTGTACTTAAACAGAATACTGTATGTTTGCAATGCTTCTACGTAAGCTTTTCCATACTTGGTTAAAAATAGAGACAATTTAGATTTCAGTCAGTGGCATAATAGTCTTTGGCGATGTAAATAATTTCAGAGATATGTATGCTTTAATTGGGACAGTCTTTGAGGACCATTTGGAAGCTAGAGCTAATGCAGAATAGAGTTCCTGCTGGTCTTAGCTGTGAAAATCATGACACACTAATACTACAAAGACTTTCTTCCCACTTGCTTCTGGATGCAATCCCAACTTTGATTTTGTCCTCTAAAGCTCTTTAAGATTTCATTCCAGACTACCTGAGGTGCTTTTTTTCCTGTGCTGGGAAACCTTTTAATGGTTATTTCTTAATATATGCTGTGTATTATGTTAAAAATGCACCAGAGATACTATGGATTTGACACATTTTATAAATCCAACAAATAGATATATTTTTTTTACATACCTTTACCAATATATCCTTGACAACTTGGTTACTGTCATTATGTACACTAATGTAACTGGAAAAGGTCTCTCCCAGAAATATATTTCTGTTCAAAGAAAACAGTATTTTTTAACAATGTGATTCTCAACAAGTCAACCCACTGAAAACCATTAGAGTCCATCTTTAATTATTGTAAATATTTTATTTTAAAATTCTACAATGATCTTGTCTATGCTATGACCAGTTCAGTCCCATCAGTGCTACCAATATCAAGAATCTGATCACAGATGGGCCACTAGCATTTTAAAAACTGTCTCATTTAACCCTGCTCAGAACATGTCTAATTGACACTGTGCCCTAATTATTGGTAGCAACTCCTCTCTACTCTAGGAATCCCAACGTTGTTACCACTAGCAGAGCTGAACCAGATGTAGTAATAGTGGGAAATTTTGCAGTGCCTGTTGTAATCAAGGCCAATGGAACTGCATGTATGAATTAAGTTACTCACATATGTAAATGTCTGGAAAACCAGGCCTTAGAAATTTCCCATTATACACAATTTTTTAAATTTTAACTGTCCCCCCCCGCAAAAAAAGATCAAGTCAGATTCCTACTTGAAAATGACACTCTCAGTGATAGCGGTTAAACTAAAGTCCCAATCCTGCAACGAGATATACAGAGGTGGTCCCTTAAAACCTTAAATGTATGTGCACTGCACCAGTTTAAGGTGAGGCTTACACCTGTGCAACTTAGTATAGTAAATCACTGGAGTAAACTGTGTTGGCATAAATACTGCTTTTCATTGGTGCAGCATATCTTAGGGGTGTGTACATGAATGTAAGTTTCTCAAATGCAGGCACAGTACTAAGGGACTGTCTGCTATAAAGGGTTATATTTCACCTGGAAGTTAAAAATTGCTGCACACCCTGCAGGGCACTACACAGTGCCATGCTGTCTGCTGTCTCTCCTAGACCTTACTACACAGAGAGGCAGGTACGTATTGCAGATACAGTCACTGAACACATTCAGGCTGTATTACACCAGTACTGTGTGTTTGTACTTCATAAATAATTTCCTGTTGTTAATGAAATAAACAAGTTATCTTCAGTCATCACCGAAATACTGCAATGTGTATTTGTAAAAAAAGTAAAGAGAGCTAATAAGCACAAATAATCCAAGTTCCAGGATTCATGTGGCAATAATCTTCATACCTTACAGTTGCTTATTTGATTCTTACCCAAAGTTCTGAGGCAAAGTCAGCATTTCTCCTAGCATTAAAGTTTCTGCTCCTTTTACGGTGGAAGGGTCATCTTTCATGAGTTGATTCAACAGATTTCCTGTAATATATAATGGCAAAGATCAAAAACATTTGCATAAACTAGACCCTTGTCTACATATAAATGACATGTTTACTTCCCATGCATTTGGAAATTGATAATACAGTGCTGCTTCTGAATGTTATCGATATTATAACTGCTTAGTTTAAATTATTTTCCTTTAGTGACCCCAGAATACAGGACAGATTGAATAGTTTCATGTTAAACTCTTAATTGCTTCTTCTAAATTCTAAGCATTAGTAGAGTTTTGTTTAGTTGTTGAACAGGGTGTGCAGATTAGGAACTTTGTGATTTTGTAAAATTAAGTTATAAATAAAAGGGCACCTGCATACAAGGAAACCTTAACTACAGCTTTTGCAACAGAAAAAGCTATCATAATCATTATACACTGATTTCAGTAGTGCTCCGTCTTTCATATTAGACATAAGCACCAGTTTATCTCATATATTAATTCAGCAAAAAGATAATCTTTCAATCTTACATAAAATATCATGCTTCCTTAGAGAATGAAAAGCAAGCAAAACTGGATTTTGCCTGAATAGCTATAGATACATTAAAAAAAATTCTGGGTGACCAAAGCTTTGAGAACTGACTTGTCTATGTCACTGAGGTAATGCAAGTTGGGTGGAATTTTCAAAAGCATTCCTTGTTGGTCTAACTCTACTCCCCTTAACACAGTGAGAATGTCTGAAAATTACACCTGTTGTGTTTAATAATTTAGTCAACAGATACACAGAAGGGCTCAATCCCAAAAACGTATCTCAGGATAAACATTAATCTCAATGGGAATTCTGCCTGCATAAGACCTACTGCACAGCATATCAGAAAGAGCTGACCCATTTATCCTTCTTTACTTTACTCTATTTACATTTCTATACAATTTTCTTTATTTTGTCTTTTTATCCTGATACGTGTTTTTGAAGGTCAAGTATCAGAGGGGTAGCCGTGTTAGTCTGGATCTGTAAAAGCAGCAAAGAGTCCTGTGGCACCTTATAGACTAGCAGACATATTGGAGCATGAGCTTTCGTGGGTGAATACTCACTTTGTCAGATGACAAAGTGGGTATTCACCCACGAAAGCTCATGCTCCGTCTGCTAGTCTATAAGGTGTCACAGGACTCTGGTGTTTTTGAAGGTCCATTGCCATTCCACTGGAAGGAGATGGGGGAAGGAGAATGACAGTTGCTGGGATGGGGACGGGGAAAAAATCTTTAGACTGCACGGCACCTCTCTCTCCACCTTGGCTGGCCTCTAGAATATAGCCAATATCTGGGAAGAACCCAGCAATTTCAAGGGGAGAACTTTGAAGGCTGTGCTTGCACCAAAAGACAAGGGAATTCATCAGGCAACAAGTCCTGAAAAATCATTCTCAGTTGTCCATTGAAATAAAGTGCTGGGTAAACTAATGGCTGTAATGAGGGAGTAATACAGAATGCCTTGTCTCCAGATATGGATGGTAATTCCATGCTTCTATTTTCTCCCCAGTGTGCACTTGGTTCTCTGAAACCTTCCCTCCACACACAATCATCTCAAAACACCAAAAAGAGTTTCCACTGGGTGTTATGATTTTCCTAATTCCTCAGATTTTTAGGACACATGTTTACAGGTTGTCTACCAAGCTTCCAAAGCCTTGGACTGAGAACTGTGGTGGTGAACTTTGCTAATTTTCTATGGCCATTACAGGGGGAATGTTTACTTCATATAATACATTGTAACCTCTGTGACTGCAGAGGTGTGGTGTAGAAGTCTCAGATGCTCATTCTGGGCTGCTTTAATCCTTTTTTGCTTGTGTGTGCCAGGATGAAACTCCAATTTATGTTGCTTACTAAATTAGTCTAAACGTTCTCAGATGCCCTTGCCTTTCTAGTACCATCCACCCTTTTCATTCTTTTTTTGTGTTGTACTCATTAGACTGTAACTCCTCAGGGATGAACCTGCTTTTCTTTTTAAAAATGTGTTAAGTACAGCACACTGAACACCTCTGATGATATTTAAGCAGCAATTAATTAATTATCAAGAGATCATCATATACCTGGCAGGTCTCTCTCTTCACAAGTCACTGGAATATTGGTGAATAATGTAGGTTTGGTTAGCCTCATCACTGTGAATTCAAAAAGGAAAGGAAAAGTCAATGAAAACATAGTATTTAAAAGATCCAAAAACATTTAGTAGTTTTAGTAAAAAAAAACAAAAAAACCCCCAACACACCACATTTTTCATTTTCTTGTTTTCAATTTTCTTGTATCACCCCCTTTCAAACTATCACATTACCAGCACTTCCTGGTGAATGTTTTTGGTCAGTATGGAGCTAAAGTTCAATAGGGATCTAGATCATTGCATACAATTGACTTCTTGTAGTCACAAATTTTAAATCAGCCTTGCAAAATGATCATGAAAATGTAATGGCCTAGGAACAAACTCCACACTACAATAATGAAAAAACAAAAGAAATGAGATTTTACTTACCCAAACAAACAAACCAAATAATCTTGCCCCAGGAAAGGGGACAAGTAGAATTTTGCAAGCATGCTGTAAACCATTTTACTCAAATTATGTAACCTCATCTATATCATGATGCCTGGGATTTACCCTCAAGAGAGATTATTTTCCAGATGGAGAACAGGAAAAAAACCAAGGAACAATCTCCCCCAACCCCATACAACAACAACAAACAACACTGGTCCTGATTATGCAAACATTTACATGTGACAGTAATCCCACTGAGTTCCATTGCATACATGTTTGCAAGATCAGGACCATCGTCTGAAAACTGCTTTGAAGATGTAAAATTCTAGACAGAGGCGCAGTATTTTTTTTAAATGCAGATGCATAACATTATTTGCTAGGACCAACATCTGCAGTTCCTCTGCAAACCAGTGTTTCCCTCATTTACAAGATACTTTTGGTAAAGCTTTACTTCTAAACTTGATCTTAGCTCATAAGTGTAATAAGACTCAAAAGACTAAACAAATACTGATAATTGGGCTGTTGAATATTACATTGTAAGTCATAGCTTCTCAGGCAAAGTAATTTGAGAACACAGTAGTTCCAAAATAAAAATAATATTCCTTCATTTTTTCATATAGAATGTATTATTTACAATTTTAAAATAGGAAATGCATTTTATGTAGCAGATCAAGGCAATCTTCAGCTCAGGATCTCTTCAGGCTATAGAAAAATAAAATGGACAAGCTTGCATTGAAAGTTGCTATTTAAAAGACTGATGAATTTTCATTTCATATTCATTAGTCTACTCAGCAGTGACTGATGCCAGCTTGGTAAAATCATTGATTGTTTTGGGTATGTATGTGGGTATGGTGCAATGGTTCATGTGGTAGCTTATGCTACAATACAGGACACCTACATGGGATGGTAAGTGGAGGCACACTTGTTGTTTTAGGGAATGTACATATTACAAAAGTGAATCACAAGTAAAGCCCTTTTTAATGGGAAGGTATAAACTGGAGATTTTAGCTGAAGAAGGGATAAAGTACTTCTGGGAGTATTCTGCACCAAAAAATTCACAATTCTGCAAAATTCCGCATATTTTATTTGTCAAAATAAGGCAATATAATCACATCAGTTTCAATTGTTTTGGTAATTTATTTAAACTGCAATACAGAAAAAAGTCACGATAACTATTCAGCATTTCCTAAACACATGGAAATGAAGTTACAAACACTTGGTAACTATTGGTAACCAGTTATAATCCTGGATTTTCATTTAAATTACATTACAGAACACCAGACAGCCAAAAAAAAAAAAGTCATTTTAAATTGTTCATACTTTCATATAGTTTTTGCTAATTACATTACACAACACCAAACAGCGCACACACAAAAAGTATAATGTCATTTTAAATTGTGCATGGTTCTGATTGTCCTGACATTTTATTGACTGCTTGGTAAATGTTGCCCTCAAAGTCTTCTCTTTTCTTTTTTTTTTTTAAATGGGCAAGTAAAATAAATCCTGAGCTGTAGTCTAACCCCACGGTGCCACTTTGGCACAGGAAAAAGGCAAGAAAGGCACACAGATCTTCCTAGCAGGGGCTCCTGGCCTCTTTACACAACTCTAGCATAAAGGGGTGATAAATTTCCCCTAATATAGAACTACTGCAACAGCTCTATGCCTGCCCCCCACCACTAGGGTGAACAGACAGCAAATGTGAAAAATTGGGACGGGGGGGGGGAAAATGGGGGAGTAATAGGAGCCTGATAAGAAGAAGACCCAAAAATGGGGACTGTTCCTATAAAACTGGGACATCTGGTCACTCTACCCACCACATACCCAGAACATATCATGGGAAAGATGGCATGAATTTGGACTGCTGGTGAACTCTGGCTATTATCTGCTTCCCCTGGACAACTGAGGGCCACAGGAGTCAAGTCAAATTAATTCCAAGTCTTAGGACTACTCTAATTTCACTGTTGCCCCCAACTCTTGTGATTTTATCACAAGTCTCACAACATATGGCATTTTCCTTAAAACTACAGCTCCTGAGTCATGCAACTATATGAAAATCTCAGCTTTCATTAAAAAAAAAAAAAAAAGTTTGTCATAATGATGAGACATAAAAAGAGCTAAAAAACATGAATTCTAAAAGCTCAAAAACAAGAAGGCAAATAAAAAGACCCAAAATGCATTATTTAAAAAAACTGCATGAATTTTAATATAATCTTATGATTTTTGGGGGGCCTGACTTATGATCCCTGAATGCTTGAGGTTGGGAATACAGTAATTCACACTAACACCCAGACCCACAGTGCAGGGAAACACACAAGTGACTTAAAGTTAGCTTCCCACTCCCAATCCTATTTGCTGTAAAGAGTACACCTAACACAGTAATGGAGAAATGGGCCAGAAAGAAGGAAAGCAAAATACTAAGGAGATTTAAATACATATGCATTTCAGCTAAGCATTTCTAAAACAAATTAAAATAAAGTTCCGGGTTTAAGATTGTAAATCAGTACAAACTGAAATAATCCTTTTAACAGACAGTATTGGGTGTTCACAACCCATTTATCCAGAAAACTATAAGCACTGAAGAAAGTGGACATATATTAAAAGTCCTAAAATTATTTGATTCTCACAGCAAGTTCTTATCAAGAATTTTAAGTCAGAAAACGGATACCAATCATGTATAGCTAGAGTAAATTAGTACAATTTTAAATTACATGTATAAAACAGTCTTAGATTACAGTGATATAACTTGTCATACTGTGAAGTCATAAACCAAACACAAATTAAGGTCCTGATCCTGAAAACATTTATGCATGTGTGTAACTTTACTCAGTGGGGACTCCTTATGTGAGTGAAGTTACATGCATAAATCTTTGCAGGGTCAGGACCTGACTTCAGTGGGATTACTCACTTCAATAAGGCTACTGCCTATGTAAAGTCTTTGCAGGATCAGGGCCCAAAATTGGGTTTTCCTGTTGTAGCCCAAGATAAAAGAAGCGTGATAGCTTATTCTATACTGCCCTCTACCACAAAGTTTCTTTTCTATACAGTATATTAAAAAGAAGACAATTCTGACTAGACCAGGGCTATTTGTATCTCTATTATTAATTTTGTTGTTATAAGGAACAGTAAATTTAACTATGCAATTTAGTTATGCAAGCTTTTAAATTAATACAGACCCTGGGTTATCCTATGAAACTCTCAATGCAGTTGAGAAATACTAAAAGATTTTTAAAAACTTCCATATCTCAAAAGAACACACTGAGCATTCAGACAAGAGCAAGAAGTACTTGTAGAGAATCAGAAGGAAGAAATTATACTGCTGGGTTGGACTTCTGTCCTGTCACTGTGATGGCAAATGGTTAGACCTAGTGATTAACTGATTTGTTTATAGAGGTAAGAGATGCCAAAAGAACTGCAATGAGATTGAATCAGTAGTACTCACAATGAAACTTACTATGTAAGTGGAGGGGGCAGGATGGAAGCATTAGGCCAAATATAGACACTTCCCATCTAAACTGGGAATTTACCAATTAAATCAAAATCACAATTTTCAGATTTTTGCTTTAGATAGCAACTTGTGTGTGTTTATTAAAAATAAATAAGGTTAGAAACGGAGTTGTGGAACTATGTTTCCCAATGGGTTTTGCAATGTAAAATTACTACTTAGACCTCTGAAGTGGGAAACAACATTTGCCAATAGTTACAAATGGTTAAGTTTTAGAATAGTTGGGTCTTCTGAGAAATAAATGGGGATTCTCTCTCTGTACTCCAATCCAACACAATGGCCTTCAGGACACTGTCCAACATCCTGGGATCCCCATTCACTATTTTCCCCTTCTTCCCTCATAGCTACAGCCTATTGTAACAATTTACATCTAGCTAGGATACAAATTCTTCCAAGACAGCTAGTATAACTGTAAACTTCCTAGCAGAGGTCCCCAAGAGAAATACACGCCCATACACTCCTACAGGGTCCCAAGGTACCTGCTCAACAGTTTCTAACAAACCCTCTGAAGAGGACAGGAGCATACTCAACATTCATACTGGAGATGGGTCTCTTCTCGCATGTCACTGCAAGCCATGCTGCATTCAAACATCTTAACCTACCAATGCATCCAGTGGGACCATTATATTATCAATATGTACAATTTCACAAGCTAGTCAGACTAATTTTCCAAGATGCTGATGGTTTAATAACCATTAATCTAGCACTTTCTTTTTGTTTACCACTATGATTATAAGCTACTGAGGCTAAAACGTAGGAATGAAATAAAAAAGCAGGGATACCAGAAAAATATCAGTGCAAAAGGCATAAAATAATGCAGGTGAAAGAATTTATTACTACAATATAAACTTCTCTAATCTTTATTATTTCAGAGCAAATAATTAATAATAAGCATAAGATGACAAGATCTGTGTGGAATGGAAGTCAGTTTACATTTTAAATGTAAACTCTTCATCCTAATGCGAATTTTTCCTGGAGATAATCAGCATCTTAGAACTCTAGGACAAAATCAAAATCTATCATGGTGACAATGATGATTCACTTAAACTACATTGCGCTTTCTCTCCTCCTAATTTTAACTCAATCAGTACACGGAGTACAGAAGTACCTCTACCTGACAGAAGTACAGATTTCATTTTCCTAACACAGCTCATCTGCAAGAGTCACTGGACAATGGACTCTGACTCTATGCATGGGTGGGGAGGAAGTTACACAAATGCTATTCTAAAGTTCTTAATAACTACAAAATACACTGATATAATTCACAGTCAAAACAAAGTTATATGTAAACCAACAATTCTAATCAAACTAATAAGAACAATGAGGAATCCAGTGGCACCTTAAAGACTAATAGATTTATTTGGGCATAAGCTTTCGTGGGTAAAAAAACCATTTCTCCATGCATCTGAAGAAGTGGTTTTTTTACCCATGAAAGCTTACGCCTGAATAAATCTGTTAGTCTTTAAAGTGCCACCGGACTCCTCTTTGTTTTTGTGGATACAGTCCCCAATATTCCTTTGGTTTTAAAGTTACAAACTAAATATAACTCCGTATTTATGTACAAGCAAGTTCATTCTCCCAGTAAGATTTAATCTTTCTTTAAGAAGATTGCCAACATATTCACTATATAATATGTCACAGAAAACCCATATCTGGTCTACACATCTTTGGATTGTAGCATTGCAAGATGGCAATTCATTGTGTTTGATCATTGTGTTCAATTTTATCCAAATGTCCTCTAGAGTTTGATTATTACAAATAGATTGCTCAATTGTCCACTTTGCTCTATAAAATGCATGTAGCTTCATTCTTTCTAAATTACTCTGCAGTTCTCTAGATAAAGGAAGAATTTTTTCTTTAAGTTTAGGACTAGGGACAGAGATACTCCAAGACCTTCTCAATTTTGGTTTTTCGTTTGCCGATTGTTCTTCCAGATTGCTTGAATTAATTTGTGCATGCACCGTTTGCATCTGAAGTAAACGTTGACCAGTTTTCAAATTAGACTGAAACTCCAGAAGGTCCACTGTGCAGTCATAATATTGCCCAATAAAAGGTTCTGAAGCTGCAACAAGTTGTTTCACTTCTTCTGCTTTCTCACAAGAAATAATAGGTGGTTGTCTTTTAGGCTTGAGAGGAAGTTTGTGTGAAACATTTGGAAACCAGGGAACAAACCTTGGTAGTTGCCGAATAGGAAACTCCTTCAGTGTTTCTTCTGCAAGTTTCTGCAGTTTTGTGAGGTCATTCTGGAATGGTCGATAGTGTAAAACTACTTCCATGTTGGTACTGTAGGAATCCAGTTATTCTTAATAAAAGAAACAGTCTCTTCATTAGGATCCTCAACTCTATAGCGTAATACATCTTATTTACAAGAATCTCTTCTTGCATGTGATGCACAGATCAGAAGAAAACAGGACCTAAAGCAGGAGTATTGTAAAGAATAAGATACCACCATATTAAGCCATATATTGCTAGAATATTTTGTAGTAAAACAAAATGCTGTAAAGATAAACTAGCAATATTTATATTTATGTAACAGAATGCTTCATACTTTACCATAAGTGATTACTTACGGGTATTTAATCATTGCTAGTGTTTTAAAACACCAGATAAGTACATTTTAAACTTTAACAAAAACAGAACATACATAAACTTATATGATCTGCTCTTCATGGGAAAACCTATGCTGTTCTCTTCCCTGTTACTCTCCCATTTCTGTGGTCCATATGAAATTGATATGAGGAAGTTTTGCCCAGTTAATCATGCCTTGGTGGAACCCTCAGACTGTATGCCATTGTATCTATCCACAAATTACCATGCATCTATGGTACTATGTTCTTAACACATATATCTAACGCTATCCACTAAAAACACCAGGATTTCCATTTAAAACGTGAACAGTCATACGATAAAATTACTGCTAGCTTGAAGTTAAAACCTATTATATCGTCATAAATTATCAGGTCAAAAAGAAAAAGGGGGCGGGGGGAGAAGAGAACAAAGAAAATATTAATTTTAAATACAAACCCAAAACAATATCTTCTTTCTACTCCCATGAAGGAAACTGAATATACTGCAGATTACAGTTACTGATGATGAAAAAACACTCTCTGAAATAGGACTAACAGAAATACACAATTTGAAGTAGAAGATTAGCCAGGAAGCTGTTCTGGACTCCAAGTATGCCGGACAATATATAATAAAGGTTTTCTTATTTCCATTCCAAAGCATAACTATATACCAACCAGTTTCAGCTCCGAACTTCAGAGCTACGCATCACAGTCGTGCTATTATATGAAAACTTTAAATATGATACTCCTTAATTTCCAAATTTCAACATTTCTCTCTCTCAGATGAAGGTTAAATTGCATGTTAGGTAATGGATACAAACAGGATTACCAACTATGGAATAAATTCATAGCATGCTTTACTCTCTAATTTCTTCCAAATTTTCAGTCATTTGTGTGTGTTCTAACAGACACCAACAATAGATAGTACTACTACAGACACTAGACTCTGATAATTTAGCTACTGCATTGGAATGACTGAATTCTAGGAGTTGAAAGGGACACATGCTACACTGACTTCTTTGTAGGCCCAGGAATCTACTTACACCTCTGATCAGTCCTCTATGCCCCGAACAATGGTGTATTAAGAAAACATTTTGCTTTGAATGAGTTGTTACAACAGCAGAACCATTGATGATTTTTTATTATTATGGAAAAGTGGAAAAGCAGCATGATGTTGTCATTTGAAATCTCTAACTGTTTTAGACAGCAATAAACTAACACCATTAAAACCAATATACTGTCTTCTGGAGGTTTTTAAAGTGAGTGTATTAACATGAGGTAGATTCAACTAAGGCCATGACTTCACTACCACTTATGTCAGCAAAACTTACGTCGCTCAGTGGTATGAAAAATACACTCCCGAGTGACGTAAGTTTTGCTAGCATAAGTGGTAGCATGCACAATGCTACGTCAGCAGAAAGCTTCTCCCATTGACATAGGTACCGTCGCCCGTTGAGGTGGTTTTATTATGTCAACAGGAGAGCTTTCTCCCATCAGCACAGAGCAGCTACACAAGTGACCTTATAGCAGTGCGGTTGCATCGGTACAGCTGTGCCGCTGTAAGTTCACTAGTGTATACATGGCCTAAAACCCCAACTCTGCAATCACTTATGCAGATGTATAACTTATGTACCTGAGTAGACCCACTGAGTTAAACTGATTACAGGATTACGGACTTCATCTTCATCATTATTGTTACTTAATATGAACACAAAAGCACAATGGTTTCTGGCATTGTCTGTCTACAATATAATTTTTCCTGATTCAGAAAAGGGAAAAGCAAATAAAGATTATTTAGTGCTCTGTTCTCTCACTGTTACAGGTCCCAATTCACTACTGGCAAAAATGGTCAGCGCTCCATTGTGCAGTTGTGCTCTCACTCAAATTAGACTCAAAGAATGTAGAAAACATGAATTTATCAGTTCTGGACTGTGGAGGCAAGGAATCAATTAAGTCTGCAGTTGTCTGTTGAGCAAAGAGTTAGAAGACAAAAATATAGTATTCTATATACTATAAGCCCAGCGGACAGCAAATGTAAGCACCCTGCTGAACATGTTAAAACTCATTTGCTAACTGCAGGTATTGCAGAACATGGGATTTTCACCCCCATAAGTCAGTGGTGTTTATATGCTCTGTGACTTCCAGAAGCTTTCTAACCTCTCTCTCTCTAATCCATGCAGAACACTACCACCAAGGTAGTCTTCCTTTTCCAGACAAGATCGTCTCTCACTCTCTCTTTTTCCTAATGAAGTTCAAGTTTCTCCTCTTCACCTTCAAAGCATTGCACAGCTTTTCCATCACCTACATCTTTGTTTCTCTTCCAATCTGTTTGGTCAAGACTGTAAACACATCAGTCTCCAATTAATACAACATTCTGTACTTGTATATTTTTTCATTTAAAGAGCTCATAGTACTTACTCTTGAGAGAATCCTTCACAAGAAAATTAAAAATTCTACGCATGCACACACACAAAAAAGCTCAGGATGCATAGGTGATCATAGGGGGGTGCTGGAGGAGTGGGGCTTTGTGGGGTGAGGGTCCAGGTGGCTGAGGCTCAGAGGAGCAGGAGGCTTGTTGGGGTGGTCCAGGTGCAGTAGAAGCGGACTTACTGGAGTGGGGGCTAAGGAGATTTTGTGGGAGGTCTGGGTATGGGAGGAGGGTCTGGATTACATAGGGGTTGGGTGGACAGAGGAACAGCTCCCCATACAGTGACCCCTCCCTCCGCAGCAGAGGAGCAATGGGGTTCGGCGGTGTGGAGCTTCCCGTAGCTGGAAGAGGTTTCTGGGCTGGGTCTGACCCAATGGTGATGGCTCCTTGAGGGAGAAGAGGAAGTCCTGTCCTTGCTCAGCCCCAGCCTAGCCGGAACTACCAGCTGAGCCTGGTGCAGGGTAGGAGCCACCAGACAGGGCATCCATAGCCCCCGCACCCAGTGATTTTCCTCTCCAACATCTGGTCTAGGCACCCAAAATGACACACACCGTGGTACTAGAACAATTTTTATAGTGGGGATGCTGAAGGCAGAAACCATGTATTTGGGTTCTTATTACTACTTCAAGCCACGAGGTGCACTAGCACCCTCCTCACTGCTAGTTCCAGAATCTGTGGACACGCCATGCTGCTGGTGAGGGACATATGACCACTCTTGCAGTTTCCCAATCAAAAAGTCATTTTTCTGCAGGAAAACAAAGAAATCTGCAGGGGACATGAATTCTGCACCCATGCAGTGGTGCAGAATTCCCCCAGGAGCATACAGACCTATATAAGGATAGGTGATTATTCCTATTTTACAGCTGGAGGAAGTGAAGCTAAGAAGGATAAGGGACTTACCTAAGGCTACAGAAGGATTCTTTGACAATGCCACGAACAGAACCCACGTCCCCAGCTTACACAGTCCTAACCTCTAGCACAAGCGTTGCCCATATCTCATTGAGAAAGTGACCAGTGAACCACTTCCTCCACCATTTGCTACCACACAATAGTATTTCTGCCACAACTACAGCAAGTGCTTCTGTAGACAGACAGCAGCATCAGGACAATATTTATGTATTTTGTCTTTAATACATTAAGTGTTTCATTCTTCCTCGAAAGGCGCTAATCTCACCGGCCCGCTCTTCATCTCACTTAGTGTCCGGAACCGCAGCTCAACCCGAGCAGCGCAGCCACTGCCAGGCTAGCGGGCAGGGGAAGGCAGGGGCTCGTCGTGCCCACCTCCTGGAACCTAACAGGACACCCCGCGCTTGGCCGCGCCTGCTTCCGCGCTCTACCCACTAGACCACACTCCCTCCCGTACAGACACGCTGGGGTGGCTGAGAGACCCGGCCTAAGGCCACCCAGCGCCTCCCTGCACAGCCCTGGAACGGCCAACGAGAGCAGGGGCCACCCCGCGGCCCAAGCTGGTGCGAAGGGTTGGGGCCCAGGCAGGAGGAGGGGCGGTGAGCTCCCGTCTCGGTACCTTTCAGGGCCAGCAGATGCTCTTGCTTCGGCTGATTCGCATCCATTGCCCCGGCCTCCCCTCTCTGGGCCTTCGCCACCTACGGGATTCACCCAGGCCAAGATTCTGCTGATGGAGAAAAGAACAAGTATAAAGGTCCGCACGCAGCCTGAGCTGAACTGACTGGGTCACAGAGAACGCGGAGGTGTGTTTCCCGGCATGCAACGCGCCATTTGAGACTGAGCAGGGCCGTGAAGAAACTACAGGCCCCAGCATGCACTGCTCCCCTTGATCCCAGCAGCTCACAGGCGATCTGGACGCAGAGGGACCCGGGCGGGTGGCGTCGTCTGCTGGGGATCTGGACTAATCGCGCTGCATGGTGGGAGTTGAAGTCTTCACTGAGGTGACTGAGATGAAGTTAGAGCATTAGACGCTGGAACCTGTAGTTTTCGCGAGCCGCTGAGCGGCAATGTGACCCATTGTATGATGGGAGTTGTAGTCTTCATGCGTCCCTTGGGTGTCACTGTGGGCTTTGCGAGGAGACGCATGCGCAGTGGTGCCGGGGAAGAACTTTAATAATTATTTTTCATTCCTGTGCGGATGCTTCGTGTGGTGACATCACAGCGCAAGGTAGCGTCAGCGCCTGGCCCGCTCCCCTCTCTCTCCTGCCTCATTGGTGCGTCGGTAGCTCGTTCCTCCTCCCTTTTCCAAGATGGCGGCCATGGGTGTAAACAAGACAGGCCTCGGAGCAGGGCTGGATGCCGGTCCCCGACACAGTGGCAGCCGGGGGACGGCCGGGGCTGCTGTGAAGGTGAGGAGGACGCTCGCACCGTCCGCCTGTTCACACAACACTCTGACAAAGGTGGCGACGCCTGCTTCGGCTGATGGGCTCTCCCACGGCATAAACAAGACCCTGTGGAGCAGCAGCTTCCCAGGTTCGGGGCCACAGGGTGGGGACATGGAAAGCCCAAATGAGTGCGAGGCATGATCTAATGTGTTTGGGCGGCCGGGTCCAGTGAGCCTGTGCGAGCGTAGGGGACAGCCTGCAAGAGGCTCATGGCTCCCGGGTGGGTACAGACCATATGACGGGCTCCTGAGTAAGGGCCTACAAATTCACAGTCCATTTAAAAAAAATTGAATTTCAAAGTTTTCAGAGTCGAAGAATCCTGTGCACCTATAGACTAACAGGAAACATTTGGGAGGCATGGCTATCGTGGTGAATATCCCACTTTGTCAGATGCATGTAAGTGGAAATTCCAGTGGCAGTATATTATATAGCAGCATGTAGTAGATAACGAGTTATTTCTATTCTAGAGGGTGAGGCCCTGTTCTAGCAGTTGAGGTGTGAAAACCAAGGGAGGAGAACTGGTTTTGTAGTTGGTTTAGCCGTTCATAGTCTTTGTTTAATCCTGAGCTGATGGTATCAAAATTTGCAGATGAACTGAAGCTCAGCAGTTTCCTCTTTGGAGTCTGGTCCTGAAGTTTTTTGCTGCAGGATGGCCACCGTTAAGTCTGCTATATGTGTCCAGAGAGGTTAAAGTGTCCCTAGCAGTTTTTGTATATTGCCATTTTTAATATCTGGGTTTGTGTCCATTTATCCTTTTCCGTAGAGCTGTCCCAGTTTGCCCATGTACATAGCAGAGGGGCATTGCTGGCATATGATGCGTATATTAACATTGGTGGATGTGCAGGTGAATGAACCGGTGATGGTGTGGCTGATCTGGTTAGGTCCTATGATGGTGCCACTGGTGTAGATTGTGGCCAGAGTTGGCATCGAGGTTTGTTGCATTGATTGGTCTCTGAGCTAGAGTTACTATGGGGCAGTGTGCATTTACTTGCGTGAGAATGTTTCAAGTTGGCAGGTTGTCTATGGCGAACTGGCTGCCACCCAAGACCTGTGAAAGTGTGGATCATTGTCTAGGATGGGTTGTAGATCCGATGAGTGTTGGAGCGGTTTAGCTGGGACTGTATGTGATGGCAGTGGTCTGTTGGTTCTTTCAGTTGGGTTTCTGCAGTAGGAGGCTTCTGGTACGTTCGGCTCTGTTGTCTGTTTCTTAGTTCCTTCTGCAGTATTGTTAGTTTTTGAGATGCTTGGTGGAGATTTTGTAGGTGTTGGTCTCTGTTTGAGGGCATTAGAGCAGATGGCGGTTGTACCTCACTGCTTGGCTGTAGCAATGGTCGGTGATGTGCCTGGAATGGAAGCTGGAGGCATGAAGTAGCATAGAGTCTGTAGGTTTTCGATATAGGGTGGTGTAATGTGACCTCACTATTTGCACCAGTGGGTGTCTAGGACACCCTATACTGAAAACCCACTACCTATGCTTTGGGCAGGCCTGCCCTTGTTCCTTTTACCCAGGGCTTGCTGTATGTGTGTCCACAGGTCTGATGGACAGTGCTTATGCTTCAGTCATTTATAAGAAATGGCTGTACAGAAGCAAATCATGACTGGTAATCACGAACTTTTCTAATGGGACAGTTGCTGGGTTAATTGGTTTTCAGAGTTGGAGCTGCATGTAAATTTCTATACATGCTACCAGTTAGAAGCCACTGTACCTGTTCAAAATGCTTTCTTGATTTTATAGGTTCTTGAGTGTGGATCGTGAAGATTATTTTCTTTGCAAGGTATAGAAGTCCCAGACTGCTTTTGTGTGGTCATACCGTCTGCTATGTCTTACTCGGCTTCCTCTCCAGTGCCAGAGCAGTTTGCTGTCCTTTTGATCGACAAGTTACTGACTAGGTAAGGATGAAAACTATATTAGAGAGAGGAGATGTCTAGTACCGTTATAAATAAGGCACTGATGAGACCTCATCTGGAATATGCTGTGAAGTTCTGGTCTCCCATGTTTAAGAAGGATGAATTCAAACTGGAACAGGTTCAGAGAAGGGCTACTAGGATGATCCAAAGAATGGAAAATCTGTCTTATGAAAGGAGATTCAAAGAGCTTGGCTTGTTTAGCCTAATCAAAAGAAGACTGAGAGAAAATATGATTGCCCTTTATAAATATATCAGAGGAATAAATACCAGGGAGGGGGAGGAATTATTTAAGTTCAGTACCAATGTGGACACAAGAACAAATGGATATAAACTGGCCATCAGGAAGCTTGAAATTAGACGAAGGTTTCTAACCATCAGAGGAATGAGGTTCTAGAACAGCCTTCCAAGGGGAGCAGTGTGAAAGATGTGCATTTCCTCTTTAATTATGCTGACCCTACTGTTAAGTACACTGCCTTGTTAATTAGATCAGCTTGTCAGCAAGCTCCCTCCCTCTGAGTCCCGAGCCCTGTCGTGTGTCCACTCTGCTCTATTGAAGGTGGGTTAAGTGGGGTGCAGGAGCAGAGGGGAGGGAGACACCCTAACTGCCCCCTCTTCCTCTCCTCCCCCCTGCACAGCAATCAGGAGTCTTGGGGAGCCGCTCCAAGGGAGAGGGCAGGAGCAGCACATGGCAGTGGAGGGAGGGACAGCTGAACTGCTGGCAGTTGATATCCTGCTGGACAGCTGCTACACAGGGAACTTAGGGGAGCAGGGAGCTGCTAGAGGGGCTGCCAGTCCACCCTGATTCCAAGCCCCCATCAGCTAGCTGCAACAGGCTTCTCTTCCTGCAAACAATGGACAAAGCAGGCGGCTGCCAGCGTTAGAAGGGAGCATTGCACAACTTTAAACGAGCATGTTCCTTAATTGATCAGCAGCGTAACAATGTTAACTGGATGACTTTAAGTGAGGAGTTACTGTATCTCTCTTCTGAGATGGGGCAACCAGAACTGAATGCAGTATTCAAGGTGTGGACGTATCATGGATTTGTATAGTGACATGATTTTTCTGTCTTATCTATCCATCTCTTCCCTAATGATTCCTAACATTGTTATGTTGTTTTCATTGCTGCTTGCACATTGATCTGATGCTTTCCGAGAACGACCCAGGATCTCATTCCTGAGTATTAACAGCTAATTTAGACTCCATTATTTTGTATGTATAATTGGGATTATATTTTCCAAAATGCAATACTTTGTACTTAGCAACATTGAATTTCATCTGCCATTTTGTTGCCCAATCACCCAGTTTTGTGAGATCCCTTTGTAACTCTTTACCGTCTGCTTTGAACTTATCTAAAATAATTTTGTATTGTCTGCAAATTTTGCCACCTCAGTGTTTGCCTTTTTTTGCAGATCATTTATGAATGTACTGAACAGCACTGATTCCAATATATATTCTTGGTGGACCCTGTCATTTACCTCTTGCCATTGTGAAAACTAACCATTTATTCCTATCCTTTGTTTACATCTTTTAATCAGTTACTGATCTATGACAGTACTTACTACTTATCCCACGGCTGCCTACTTTACTTAAGAGCCTTTTATGAGGGAACTTATGAAAGGCTTTCTGAAAGTCGAAGTACACTATATCTACTTTGTCACCCTTGTTCACATGTTTGTTAACCCCCTCAAAGAATTCTAATAAATGATTGAGGCATGATTTTTCTTTACAAAAGCCATGTTGACCCTTCCCCAATATATTGTGTTTGTCTGTCTGATAATTCTGTTCCATACTATAGTTTCAACCAGTTTGCCTGGTGCTGAAGTTGGGCTTCCTGGCCTGTACTTACCAGGATCATGTCTGTTTTAAAAATCGGCATTACTTAAGCTATCTGCCAGTCATCTGCTACAGCAGCTGATTTAGAGCCTCATCAGGAAGAGTTTTCAGCTTTGCCTAACAGAGCTAGGCTCAGCATACAAGCCCCCAAACACTATGAACTTCAATCAAGCAGTCACAGGACAACAAACAAACTTATCCCAAGGGTCACATAGTCACTCCTGCTTTACCTAGAAAACTCCCTGGCAAAACTCCTATATGCTGCCCTTGTTCACTGAAACTTAGAATTCTTCTAAAATGTGGAAGATTCTAAAATGTGGAACTATTTATAGTTTTAAAATATTCTTGCAATGTTAAAATTATATAGGTTAAACTTAGCCCCTTAATACAATTAACCCCCCATTTTTCTACAATAGTTTACATTTTTAGTGAAAGTTTCTCTTTTATACTTTCAATTGGTTGTATGAAGAAATATTTCATTATCTTGTTTCTGAGATCCATGTTGTGCTATTGGGCGTAAAACTGTGTTTGTGACCTCTTAATTACACATACAATTGAACACTCACTGGCCATGATCCAGAAAGAGGAGAAAACAAAGGCCTCTGTGGTATTCTTCAGCTTGACTGAACAGAAGGCTGGTTCAGTTTAGAGAGAGGTTGTTTTGTCGGTGAGGGCTCCTCACAGGCATGCCAGTCAGAGAAAAGAGACTTTTGTGTAGCAAAGGAACTCGGAGGTAAGGAAGCTCATGCAAATAAAAATCCCATGCTTAGCAACTGGTTATTTTGGGGCAGAAGGGGGGCCAGGTCCATTATAAAGCCTAGAGTTTCTGTGGTCAGAGGAAGAAGCTTATCTGTTGTCCCATATGAGAAGGGGGAGTTAGCCAGTCTATGGGCCAGGTAAAACTTGAGTTTTGTGGGGTACTTCTCTTACTGTTTCCCCTCCTTGATTACTAGAAATGAAGAGGTCCACCACTTCTATTACATTTCTCCTATTTACCTTATTTTTGCTGTTTTTGGAGGGGGCTTGCCTACTGAGCTGCTTAAGATTTCCTCTCCCATTTCCTTGAGTGAACTTAAGAGTAGAATTTGTCAGGCAGTGAGATTTCTCTGGGATCTGTGGCCCATTCTAAAGTTTTGTGCTATCTGAATGTCAATCAGCCAGTGAGGAACCCAACTTAGCCTTGGTCTACCGAAGGGGTGGGGATCAATCTAAGTTTCACAACTTCAGTTTGTGAATAACATAGCTCATGTCGACCTACTTAGACCTACTCACTGCAGTGTCTTCACTGGGGTGAGTCGACTGCTGCCGCTCCCCCGTTGACTCTATCTGCTTCTCTCACGGCGTTGGAGTACAGGAGTCGACAGAAGAGTGCTCGGGGGGTCAATTTATTGCGTCTATCACGTCTAGACTAGACGCGATAAATCGATCCCCACCCGCTGATCCGGCGGGTAGCATAGACATACCCCTAGTGAGTCCGCCATTTCCATGACCGTTATTGCTATATATGGTAATTGGGCTTTCTGCCCCTATAATGAGGTAGTTTGAGCCAGCTGCTTAATGATTAAATGTACATCACAGGTTCACTGTTAGGGAGAAGTATTTTCATAAAGGAAGTTTTGTAGCCGGTGAGGCTGTGTAGAGCCTCTTTCTGCTGCATAAAGGCCCCACTTAATAACAGTGAGTTTTATGCAGATTTTCTTTTCAATTTGTTGTTGAAACAATGTGGTGCCTTGGTGTATAAAAGAACTAAAGAAGGGAAGCTAAGCTACTACAGGATACCTCAAGTATTTATCCAGCTTTTATGGAGAAGTCTCAGGTAGATTCCAAAAGTACACATCTATAGATCTGCATGCAAGTTCCTTTATTTTAAAGAATCAGATGGTTTTTTTTTTTCTTGTATTGTACTCCTGCTAAAGTTACCCACAATGGAGCCTATGCATTTACTGTTCCTGCTAAAAGAAAGCAAATTGGGAAGGCATGTTTAGACATTCCTGACTACTGCTGAAGTAACAATTGAAATAATGTGGGATTTGAAAGTTTTTATTGATAATGCTATGCAAAAAATATTTTACTAAATGTGTGTCTTAGCTGTTCATAGAATCTCCCCAGGAGCAGTAATGAGATTTTATGTCAAAAAATTCAAAATTCTGCACATAAAAATTCACAATTTTGCAAAATTCTGCATAGCTCAGTGGTTTGAGCATTGGCCTGCTAAACACAGGGTTGTGAGTTCAACCCTTGAGGGGGCCACTTAGGGATTTGGGGCAAAAATCAGTACTTGGTCCTGCTAGTGAAGGCAGGGCGCTGGACTTGATGACCTTTCAAGGTCCCTTCCAGTTCTAGGAGATAGGTATATCTCCAATTATTATTATTATTATTTTATTATATTTTATTTGTCAAAATAAGGCAATATAATCACACCAGTTTCAATTATTCTGGTAATTTATTTAAACTAGAATACGGAAGAAAGTCACAATAACTATTCAGCATTTCCTAAACACATGGAATTGAAGTTACAAACACTTGGTAACTAATACCCTGCATTCCAGTTATAATCCTGAATTTTCATTTAAATTACATTACAGAACACCAGACAGCGCACACAAAAAAGTAGAATGTCATTTTAAATTGTGCAGACTCACACATAAGTCATGCAGTTTTGCTAATCATTGTCCTGGACCTGGCTGGGTATTTTGGAAAGTGCATGGTTCTGATTGTCCTGACATTTTATTGACTACTTGGTAATTGTTGCCCTCAAATTTTTTTTTTTGTTTTGTTTTTTTAAATGGGTAAATAAAATAAATCCTGAGCTGTAATCTAACCCCATTGTGTTACTTTGGCACAGGAAAAAGGCGAGAGAGGCACACAGATCTTCCTAGCTGAGGATTACCTTACTGTTATTTATAATAAGGCTCCTTTACATCATTCTGGCAGTGTAGGAGCCTTAAAACTTTTACAGGTTTTATGCTCCTGGGGGATTTGACTGAAAATGGTAACAGTTAACTAACAATAGGAACATTAGCAATGTTACTATACAGGCAGGCTGCTACATTTCTGCCTCCAGGATATAGCTTGCCTTGTGTATAATAAAAAGCCCTACCCTTCCACACCAGCGAGCTGCAGTAGCAAGTGAGAGGGACGGAGTCTCTCTCTCTCTCTCTCGCTCTCTCTCGCTTGTTGGCATGCACATATGCCCAGCCCCTTCCCCGCTCCCCCCCCCCCCATGGTGATTAACCACACAGGCATGCATGCTCAGTCCCCTCACTCCAATCTCCGAGACTACTCCAGACACGCTGGAACAGACGCGCTGCCGGGGAAGAGTCATGTGTCCCCTCACAGGTTTTTTGGTTTTTGTTTTTTTTTCCTGCATGTGAGGGGACAGAAATATGCAGGCCATATGAATTGTGGAGTGCAGAATTCTGTCAGGAGTACATTACAAGACAAAAGCAGTTTACAGAAATGGACAGATAAAACCAAAGCCTTTTAAAAACAATTATGCAAACTGATCCTTTACATTGGAAATTACTCTTACAGTAACTTACAGTAACTCCTCACTTTAAGTCATCCCGGTTAACGTTGTTACGTTGCTGATCAACTAGGGAACAGGCTCATTTAAAGTTGTGCAGTGCTCCACTCTTAGGTTGTTTGGCTGCCCGCTTTCTCCACAGCTGGCAGCCTCCCTACGCGCCCCTCCCCCCCAGCACCTCTGGCCCCTGCCCCCAGACCTCACGGATCAGTGTCTTCCCCCCTCTCCCCTCCCACCCGTGGCAATCAGCTGGTTTGCGGCATTTCAGGGGGAGGAGGGTGGAGCGAAGACTTGGCGTGCAGGCTCCCCCTCCTTCCCCTGCCTCCTGAACCCCGCAAGTCAGCTGATTGCTGGAGGCAGAAGAGAGAGAGGGGAGGGGCGCCGAGTCATCGCTCCTCCCTCCTGCCCCCTAAACACTGCAAACCAGCTGATTGCCCCAGGAGGGAGGGAGGAGCGAGTACTCAGTGTGCCTCCTCTGTCCCTCCCCTGCCTCCTGCTGATGGCAATCAGCTGGCTTGTGGCGTTTAGAAGGGAGGGGAGAAGAGCGAGGACATAGGGTGGGAAGTAAAGGGGGAGGAGGTGGGGAGGAGGAAGAGGCTGGTCAAGGATGGGGGCTTGGGGGAATGGCGGTTATGGGCGGGCTGAGGGTTGAGCGCCCACCCCCCACCCCTGGTGCTTGCAGACTAGGGGAAGCTGCCACTGCTGTGCAGCGTGCTTCTCCTACCCTACAGCACCATCAGCCTCTTTGCCTTCTTCATCTCCAATGCCAGTGGGCCTTGCCTGTGTAGGGTAAGACAGGGGTACCTCCCAACTATAGTACTGTACAGTATATACTGTATGTTTGTAAACACACAGCACGTGCACACTACCCACCCCCCCCGCATGTAGTATTAAATTGTTTGTTTGTTTAAAATGTATAGAATGCCTTTTGTCTGGCAAAAAATTTTTTCCCTCTAACCTAACTCCCCCCCCTTACATTAATTCTTATGGGGAAATTGGATTCACTTAACATTGTTTCACTTAAAGTTACGTTTTTCAGGAACATAACTACAACGTAAAGTGAGGAGTTACTGTATTTTTATAGCATCCCAATGAAATTGAGTTTGACCAACCTTGCTTTGGAAAATTAAAATTGGAAATGTATGCGTTGTAGGTCTCTTAAGCTACTATATGGAACGTGGTGTCTGCAAGTTCTTACACACAGTTTTGTTAAATGGGATATTGGGTGAAGGAATCACAGTAAAACTTGTTACATTTGGAAGTTCCTGATTAAATACTGGTGCAGGTGATTTCACCCTCATCCCCTACCTTGGAAAAAATCTGCAGAATGGCCCCTTGGAAGGAAAACTCTTAGAGTTCCTCAAAAGCATTCTTGACCTCCAAAATGTTGTGGATAAAAGATGGTTATTTTCTCCCCCTCGTGTAATTAGCACGAGTTCCACCTCTCAGAACCTGTAGCTCCCAAGGGATTTGTTGGAAGTCTTTGTACCAGTTCTGGAGTCCCTGTCTTTTCACCTGCCTTCACCAGTTCCCATAAAGTAGTGCTTCAGCTGAGCCTTGCTGCTAAGGCAGCTTCTACCAGTGGCTACTGCTGGGTGTGCCATCACCACCAAAAGTCATGGTGTTCCAGATCATGGAGGTGGTAACAGGCAAAAATCTAGCTACTGTTGCCAGGATTTGACCCATCTCCACATGCAGATCCCTGGACCTTGCAGAAGCCTTCCATGGACTGTATCTCCTTCCCAAAATTTCCACTTCATCTCGGATACTATTTGAGTTTTAGTTTAGAATTTTATGTGTAATGGAAGTATTAAGTTATATCCTAAGTTCTCTGTACCATAATGTCAGTTGTCTTTAAGGCAGTTTGTGTCTAAAGATATTTAAGCTTTGGAATTTTTAAAATTTTGATGCTCTTGAAAATGACAGATTGATGTTACTGGATTAGAATCGGTCCAGATTTCCTTATACAGCTCTGTTACTGTATCTCATTCTTGATCTGCATACTCTCTGGTATTTGTCTTATGCCTCCTCTGAGGGAAGACTGCCAGATCATGTGCCCACTAGGCACAAGGATGAGATTATTAAACTTTTACTTTGTGCCCCAAGCAGGATTTGAACTGAGGTGTTAGAGAGATTAAAGTAGAATCTATTTATACACCACATGATTTAGTCCCTGCAACATTTTTTTTAATTTATAAAACAAACACTTGATTAAGTCTATATTTTAATACAGAATAATTTTATAATTAAGTTACGGTGTGAAAGTAATGCTGTCTGACTTCAAACATCTTGGTTACCTGATTATACTGAAATCATGTAACTGACCTCTTTGTCTGAAGATATACGCTTCCAACCACCTACTTAAACTTTAGCAGATTAAAAATTAAATGAGATGTTTACTTCCTGTCCATTCTGCTTTGTGTTTTTAGATGCGTAGCACAAGATGTTTGGGGGATTGGGTGCTGAGCCTAGTGACCTGCTAGGCAAGGCTGAGAGCTTCTTAACAAGGCTTAGATCCCTAAGTTGTTTAGCACCCATCATCCCTTAACTGGGGGCAGGGCTATTTAGGAAGCCCAGGGCTTTAAAAAGCCCGCTCCTAAGCGACCAGGGGAGCTAGTGAATGGGACTGACTAATCGGAGTTTTGCGAGGGAGTTCACCATTCCTGCCCATCCTGGCTAATAGCCATTGATGGACCTATCCTCCATGTATATCTAGTTCTTTTTTGAACCCTGTTATAGTCTTGGCCTTCACAACATCCCCTGGCATGAAGTTCCACAGGTTGACTGTGCGTTGTGTGAAAAAATGCTTCCTTTTGTTTGTTTTAAACCTGTACCTTAATGTGTACATAATAAATATGTGAAGCATGAAAGCAGGATACATATTCTGACAGTGACTGTGCTTACTGCACTGCGCATCAGCAAGTAGCTGTGCCTCTCTAGATATTCATCTTACCTCTGGGGTTTTGACAGAAAAGTGCAGTGGTAAAGATATCACTGCAGTAAGTAAATTTTTCCAGTAGAATAAATTCTGCTTCTCGGCCTTCTGGCTAAGAGAGGTGAAAACATTAGCTAACTACTGTGTCCCCTTCTCTAACTATGTGCACAGAGCATTACCTCTATTGGCCACATTGCCAACAGTAGGCCTTCTATCAGGCTGTTCAGAGCTGGTGGTTAGCCTCTGCTTAAATGTCCTCAAACACTTCTCACTTACTTCCACAAATATGCAAAATACAACAAGCAGAAATAATGGGTGGGAGAGGAGATATGTTTGTCTTGCTGTCAACATATTAAATGTGCATTTCACTGACATCATGCAGCTACTCGGAGTGCAGTTAAATAGTTCCTTGAGCCTTCTAAAATTCCCACTATATGGCTGTGTAAGCCTGGGCAGTATTATGTAAACTTTGTTACCCAGAATAACTGTTGGTACAGTCTGTGCTGTTTGGGGGGAAAGTAGTGGCTGTCTGAAAATTGTGGCTGTGTGGATTAGGTCATGTTTTCCTAAGCTGCAAAGATTGATGGTGAATTGGTCACACTGACACACCAAGGCCTGCACAGCAATAGAGAAGTATCTCTTTTGGCTGATACATTGAGGTTTGGTGGGATGGGAGTCATAGAATGGACATATAGATCTTATTAGTTGCCTCTGAAAAACTGGGGATCCCTAACAATTCGTAACCAGTAATGATGTCCGGCCACTCAATCATATGCAGCATTAGTATAGGGTGAATAGCCTTATATACCTCCAGTACAATAGCATCAACTGCATTTATCAACCCTGAACTTGTTCCCAACTGACTGGTGACAGCTGTGGGGTGACCAGCTTCCAAAAGGTGAAACCCACTCTCTCCTTCATGCTGGGGGGAACTCTCCACTGGGAATTCTGGTGCTGTAGTGCTGGGCTGAGATCATCACAGAGCTCCAGGAAATTGCCTTCTATGTTCTGAATTTCATAGAATATCAGGGTTGGAAGGGACCTCAGGAGGTCATCTAGTCCAACCTCCTATGTGGCTAGTATTGTGTGGCTAGTGCTGGTTGTCCTAGGTCCCCAGCCCTATCCTGTCCTAACAGTCTGCTTGTTGGCCTGGCCCAAGAGTGGCACTTAGCCTAACGCAGTTGATCAAGGAATATTTCATAGAAACCTTTGGAAACTCAAGATAGCATCAGACTAGGCAGATTGGATCTCTGACCGTTGCAAGTCTCTCTCTTACCCTCTGTATTTCTGCCCAAATGATTGCAAAAATTCCAATCACTTTCTGGCTAGTGCCATGCACTCAGTATTGTAGGATCTGCATTTGTCTTATCAGTGGGCAGGATCCCAGTATTCTGGGCTGCCTCCAAGCTGGGAAATCAATTTAGAAATGACATGATGTGAGTTCTGGGATACAGTCAGGGGAATTATAGGCATTTGGCTGCTTCCTACAGGTCCTCTGAAAATTGCCCAGAGTGTAGCAGGCCTGGGTTACCTACCCATATGGTTGTACATAACACTTCATAGGATCATAGAAATGTAGGACTGGAAGCGACCCTAGTAGGTCATCTAGTTCAGTCCCCTCCACTGAGACAGATCTAAGTATTATAGTAGAAACTCAATGTTACGAACACCAGAGTTACAAACTGACCAGTCATCCACATTCATTTGTAACTGGAAGTATACAATCAGGGAGTGTCAAGGTTTTTCCCCCAGTTTGAAGTTTAGAGTACAAAAAGTGGGGACCTGCATGAACACTTTTAAGCTTAATTACTAGCTTAAATCTGGTACACTGCCACCAGCCAGAATTTAGTGTCTGGCACACTTTTTGTTCCTCCAAAACCTTCCCTGGGAAACATAGATCCAAAATCCCTTGGATCTTAAAACAAGGAGAAATTAACCATCCCCCTCCTTTTTCCCCCCGAGACTTTCCCCTCCCTGGCGTTGCCTTGAGAGGCTTCACACCAATCCAACCTCCTTGGATCTTAAAACAAGGAAGAAATTAACCATCCCCTCCTTTTTCCCCCAAGACTTTCCCTCCCTGGGTTGCCTTGAGAGGCTTAAACAGATCCACACTCCTTGGATCTTAAAACAAAGAGGAATTACCATTCCCTCCTTTTTCCCCCAGACTTTCCCTCCGGGTTGCCTTGGGAGTTTCACACATCCAAACTCCTTGGGTCTTAAACAAGGGGAATAACCATCCCCCTCTCTTTCCCCCACCAGTCCCTCATGAGTTTGACTCATCCCTTGGATCTAAAACAAGGAAAAATCAATCAAGTTCATAAAAGAAAGCTTTTAATTAAAGAAAGAAAAGGTAAAAATATCTCTGTAAAATCAGGATCGAAAATACCTTACAGGTACTCAGATTCATATAGACTAGAGGGACCCCCCACCCCCGAACTGAGATTCTAAGTTACAGCAAGAAGAGGTAAAAATCCTTCCAGCAAAAAGAGACATATACAAGTTAAGAAACAAACATAAGACTAATCCGCCTTGCCTGGCTGTTACTTACTATTTTGAAACATGAAAGACTGATTCAGAAGCCTGGGAAAGCCTGGGTGTATGTCTGGTCCCTCTTAGCCCCTAAGAGCGAACAACGAATAACACAAAAAGCACAAACAAAGACTTACCTCCACCAAGATTTGAAAGTATCTTGTCCCCCTATTGGTCCTCTGGTCAGGTGTCAGCCAGGTTTACTGAGCTTCTTAACCCCCTTTACAGGTAAATGAGACATTAACCCTTAACCATTTGTTTATGACAGGGAGCAAGAGACCAAACCCCTCTCTCCCAAAAAACCAAACAAATACAATACAGTACTGTAAAACGTAAACTATTAAAAAAATAAAATAAAGAGGAAATTTTAAAAAAATAAAAAGTTTTGACAAGGTAAGGAAACTGTTTCTGCGCTTGTTTAATTTAAATTCAGATGGTTAAAAGCAGCATTTTTCATTTGCATAGTCAAGTTTCAGAGCTGTATTAAGTCAATGTTCAGCTGTAAACTTTTGAAAAAACAACCATAACGTTTTGTTCAGAGTTACAAACATTTCAGAGTTACAAACAACTTCCATTCCCGAGGTGTTCGAAACGCTGAGCTGCTGCTGTATCTAGATCATCCAAGCAGGGACTTTCTTCCCAGACCACAGAATTACAGTGGGGGATGTGGAAATGCCCATAGTGATCTTGAGAGACCTGGTTTACCCCTTACAGCCCTGGCTTATGAAACCTTACACGGGACATCTGGATAGCAGTAAGAAACATTTCAACAACAGGCTGAGTAAGTGCCAAATGACATTTGAATGTGCCTTTGGCAAATTAAAGGCTTGCTGGCGTTGCCTTTATGACAGGTTAGACCTTAATGAGGAGAATATTCCCATTGTCATAGCATCGTGCTGCTCTTTGCATAATCTCTGTGAATCTAAGGGTAAAATGTTTGCTCAGGGGTGGAGTGCTGAGGCAGAGTGCTGCTGAGTTTGAGCAGCCAAATACCAGGGCTGTCAGAGGAGCCCAGAGGGCAGCAATTGAAATCAGGGAGGCTTTGAGGAAACACTTTGACAATAAGCAGCAGTAACATATTTCTTTAGAGTAGCTTCCATGATGCATTCCATGTTTTTTTTTCCTAGAAGGCTATGTTGACATTTGGGGCCACATATCCCAGTAAGACAATGATTAAAATCCCTATACACGTACTTGTGGTGATTGCAATGTGAATTTGTAGAAAACAAAATAAAGATGGTTTACCATTATAAAACTTTTTGCGTTTATTGATCAAGAAAAAGCACAGAGACACTCAGGAAAACACAGATGCTTTTTGGGAAAGGAGGGACTGGTAAAGGGCAGACCCTCACAACTGTGTGTAGATCTGTCATTGTGAAAGTTGTGTGAAGGGGTGGAGTGATGGGGAAACTGAGGAGTCCCAGACAGTGGAAAGGAATGTGCGGGCAGAGTGTGTGTGTGGAGAGGGGGGTGAGGGAAGGCTGGTAAAGAAATCTACATGTGCTGCAGTGGAGGTCGAGCCCGGACTTGGTCACTCTGTAGGATTATTAAATACTTGAGCATTTCTGTTTGCTCCTCCATTACTTTTATCGTCCGCTCGGTTGCGTCGCTAGCAAATGCTTGATTCTTTTTTCTGTCCTGCCTTTTGGCTTCCCAGCACTCCTTTCATTCCCTTTTCTCTGTAACGGAGCACTGCAGTACCTCCCAGAACATGTCTTCTTTGCTGTGTCTTGGCCTCTTTCTTATCTGGCAGAGATGGTCGGCAGGGGTGCGTGGGGTGTCCACATCTGGTGAAGCACAGGACAATGAACAGAAGTGGAATTGTTAAATTCAAGCACAGCATTGAAACTTTTCACTTGTATGCACTTTTTTCAACATATCAATCACTTTCTCACTGACCCTGGCCAGGCACACATCTCTGCAAGCACCCAAAACATGGTGAGTTTTGGTGGGGCTGGGGGAGGGTGCTGCACCTGGACAGAAGAACATGCAGTCTTTGCAGATGTTGCGGTGCAGCTTTACAGGGACATAACTCTAAAATTATCCCACACTTTTCCATAGGCAGGGAATGTCTAGCAGACATTTTACTGCTGAGGGTAAGCAGGGAAACCAGGGTACATCTGCTGCATTCTTGTGGCTTCCGCCCTGCTCTATATGCAGCTCATCTATGTGCCGCTTTGGTCCCTGCACAAGCGATTGCCGAATGGCATGAGACAGTGTCCTGCAATGGGGGAAGCAACAAAGCTGCACTGCCATGCAACCTGCACCAGAGAATTACTGAGTACCCGCAGGAAACTTTCCTGGAGATCTCTCTGGAGGATTCGCATGAGATCTCAGCGTGCATCAACACCCTGTTCCACCGTACTGATTAGCTACACAGGGAAATGTCCAGGTCACAGAAACATGGCCAGCCTCTCACATTTCTATGTTCTGAGCCCACCTCCGCACTACACAAGCCACAGCCACTTGCCAGGCATCTCATCTGTTTCTTGCTCACCAGAGAGCAACTACTGAGACTGGCTAGGCACCTCAGGAGTGGAGAAAAGTTCCTGGCTGCTTGTCCTACCGGTTGACCTGCTGGGAGCTCCACATCCAAGTCTAGCTCCACCTCTCCATCAATAACATCATCCTCCTGGTTAGGTACTCTTTCCGCCTCCTCCATTCTCTCCGAAGTATCCACGAGGTTCTTGGAAGTGGGGTCACCATTGAGGATACCATCCAGCTCCTTATAGAAACAGTAGGTCTTAGGAGCAGCACCGGAGCAATGGTTTGCCTCCCTTGCCTTATGGTATGCCTGCCACAGCTCCTTTATCTTCAGTCTGCACTGCAACATGTCCCGATCATAGCCCTTTTCATACAAGCCTCGAGAAATGTGCCAATAGGTATCCCATTCCTATGGGTCAAGCGCAGCTGGGGCTGCATAGACTCCACTCCCCATGTACTGATCAGATCCAACAGCTCTGCTGTGGTCCAGGCAGGAGAGCGTTTGATGCTATTGCCAGCCATGGTCACCTGGGAAGATGTGATGAGACTTCCCTATGCCAAGCCGGCAAGCATGAAATGGAATTTAAAATTCTCGGGGCTTGCAAAGGGGAGGGGTGGATTGTTATTTACCTGGCTGCCTGGCAGCAGAGTTCGAACTGCTGACCAGAGCGGTCAGGATGGTGATTGTGGGACACTTCCTGGGGGCCAAATAAAGTGATTAAAGCAGGCATGGTGTCTACACTGGCTCTTTGTCGATAATAAAGGGAAGGGAAAAGAAAAAAGTCTCTCGTATGGGTGGAAGTATTTTGTCACAGAAATTGGGCATTTTTTCTGACAAAATTCTCATTGCAGTGTGTACACACTCACTATTTTGTCACCAAAAGGCAGTTTTTGTCGACAAAACTTGGTAGTGTAGACAGAGCCTTACTGTACTGCCTGTCTTTCCCACACATTGGTATAGTTTGCTCTTATACCATTTAATAATGTCTCTTTGAAAACTGCCAATTCTCCTGAACACTTGTTTTTCCTCTTAGATTTGCTTCTCATGGGATCTTGCCTGCCAGTTCTCTGAGTTTGTTGATATCTGCCTTCTGTTGTTTTCCCTCCTACCATTCCTTAGAATCATGAACTCTCCATTTCATGATCACTTTTGCCCAAGCTGCCTTCCACCTTCAGATTTTCAACTAGTTGCTCCTTAACCAAATCCTAGAAACAGTATACTGTCTTAAAAGAGGTGCTCACACATTGTCTGTCAAAATCGGATGCAGAATAGCCTCTCCTCTAGACACTTTCTCCACCTTCTGTAATAAAAAGGTATTTTTAATGCATTCTAAAAATGTTGGATAATCTGTGCCGTACTAATTATTTTCCCAGCAGATGTCTGCATAGTTGAAGTGTCCCATCACCAAGAAGTCCTGTGTTTTGGATGATTTTGTTCATTGTTTAACATAGTGCAGAACAGACACATGTTGTCTCAAAACTGCTGCAACTGTAACGGTGTGAACAGAATGTTTGGAATGAGAAACGTTGGTTTAATGACATCAACACATTACACCTTATGGAGTTTTACAGTCTAGACTGGGGTGGGCAAACTTTTTGGCCTGACGGCCACATTGGGTTTCCGAAATTTTATGGAGGACCGATTAGGGGAGCCTGTGCTTCCCCAAACAGCCAGGTCTGGCCTGGCCCCTGCCCCCTCTCCGACCCCCCTGTGCTTCTTGCCCCGACGGTCTCCCTGAGACTCCTGACCCATCCAACCCCCCCTTCATTCCCTGTCCCTTGACTGTCACCCGCCACCCCCTCCACTTCTCCCTCCTTCCTGACTGCCCCCTGGGACCCCTGCCACATACAACCCCCCCTTCCTGACTGCCCCCCAGGGACCCCTGCCCCCATTCAATCCTCCTGTTCCCTGCCCTCTAACTGCCCCAGCCCCTATCCACACCCGTGCCCCCTGACCACCACCTCAAACTCCTTTGTCCTCTATCCAAACCCCCTGCTTCCTGCCCCCTTCCTGCACTGCCTGGAGCACCAGTGGCTGGCGGCACTACCGCTGCGCCACCCAGAGCACCAGGACAGGCATCCATGCCACCCGGCTGGAGCCAGCCAGCCAGCCAGCCACGCCACCACACAGCACAGAGCACCAGGTCAAGCTGCAGCTCTGCAGCCCCGCTGCCCAGAGCATTGTTCCAGCGGCGCAGTGAGCTGAGGCTGTGGGGGAGGGGGAACAGCAGGGGAGGGGTCAGGAGCTAGCCTCCCGCGCCAGGAGCTCAGGGGCTGGCCAGGAGGGTCCCGCAGGCTGGATGTGGCCCACGGGCAGTAGTAGGCCCACCTCTGGTCTAGACAAACCTTGAGTCAGCTCAGATATCCATTTTTTCCCTCTTTGCTGATCATATGTAACTTTTATTGTTATTCTGAGAAAGTTTCCAGAATGTCTTTCTCCCTTCCCTAGTAATGAATACAAATTAAATTGACAGATGATTCCATTTGTTTTCCTACCTCTTTTTTCAGAAGATCAATTGGTATAATTTAGATATGGCCTGCTGAGTGAAAAGTACCTGAGGATCTGATTTTTAAAAATGACTATTGATATATCAAACATTATAGGCCTTAATTGTCTTCTGTATTGGCAGAAGGGTGAAAAAACATGAAGATCTTGGCAGGGAGAGTGTTGTAGGGGCACCTCTGTGAAAGCCTTATCACATCCATGGTATTGGATGCAGAGGGAAACCATGGACAGTGGCTTCCTTCCTGAAATTTTAGGAGCAAATACTCGGTCCTTGTCCACATTTTGGAAAACCCTTGAGGAGTGGCCCCAGGGGCAAGGAATTGTAGGGGATTCCCTGTCTCTGCTCTGCATCACTGTGTGCTTCCAGGTGGCCAGCCACAGGCTGACTTCTGCAAAATGGTGATGGTAGGAGGAGTGGATGTGGCCTGCTGCTTTCCTCCAGTGTTTTTGGCCATGTGGATCAAGCTCTATGTGATCCCTTGTTTTTGGATGATACATCTACTTCTCCTCTGACATTTTCCCAGGTTGAGATCTGCTGTAGTTTTCACATCTGTGTTATGCAATAAAGCATAAAGTTGTTCTTCATGCGTTTTCCATTACTGGACCCACTAGTGCAGCAGAAAATACATATTTTGTGCTGCCTTTGGATCTTTTGTGGTCATGCAGGGATCTTAAGGATGGGTGCAAATCATATTTTATTCTTCAGTGTTTGGTAACAGTATATTTATAATGGGTGATCAAGGAAAAAGCTTTGTATTGTACAGATTTGTGGCAGTTTGCTTAAAATATTGCAGATCCTTACCATTGGTTCTGCTAAAATACTGTAAATTCTTACAGTAATCTTGCCGGCTTCCGTGCTGTGGAAACTACCCAGAATTGTTTTAATAACTGACACTGGTTCTAGTAGTTTAGTGGGAATATTTATTTCTTTTAATCTTTAACTGGCACAAATGCAAATGCAGTTTGTGGTGGTGGTTTTTAAATCAAATTTTCTATTTCAAAAATAGGAGATTCCGGTGTGTGGGGCTTGAAAAAAAACTTTGCTTTGCTGGAGCTCTTGGAACGACTGCAGAATGGCCCTGCTGGCCAATATGGGACAACAGAAGAAGCTATTGGCCAGTCTGGAGAGGTATTGATTCAAGAATGCTTATCTTTGTTTAAAACTGAAGAGGAGAGAGTTGGTTTTTAGCTGAACAAAAATTAAAACCAAACACTTACCAAATTAAAAGTTTCTGTGGTTGCAGAATATACGTATTGTAGCTATACAAATCCTAGATCTCACCCAGCTAATAAACGAATTGCCGTTTAATTATTTGCATTTTTTCAGAGTAAAGAAGTACTAAAACCTTGAATAATTCATATGTGCAGTGAATATGGTCCAATACATATAGACTCAAGTAGAGGAAAAAACAAAATTACCACTTATCTTGCACACTTACGTTCACTGAAAAAGGTCATTAAACTCTTTTGGAGACTACCACTCTTTATAAATTTCTTTTAGCTGCAGTATTACCAAAAAAAAAAAAAAAAAGCTGAACTCCTCCTAAAAATCTAAAATTTATTTTTTCTTTCCCAAATTTCATCCTTTTACATTAATTTGGTAAATGCATTAATTAGCTGTTTTGAGCATTTCCTGATGGCTGGAGTGAGATTGTGATTGAGCCGGTTCCATATAATCAATCCTAGAAACAATGTATTGTCTTAAAGAGGTGCTCACCCATTGATATCCTGTTTTTGTTTTTGTTTTTTAAAAGAGACATTGGAGAAAGGTCTGGGATCTGACTTTCATTGTTTTTGAGCATCTTCAGTACCTATTGAATTCAGTTTGAGTTGTGGTTACTCAGTACTTCTGAAAATCAGTTTCCTGTGGTTCACTCAAATGGTGAATTTTTTAAATGTATTTATTTGTAAAGGAGGGCTTGGTGAGAGAGTGCAGAATTTAAAATCATTCATTTGGAATAAGGTGAACGTTCCTCAGGAATTACTGATTTTAAGAGGAGTTCAAGCCTAAAAATTTCACAAGTTGCAAGTATCTAATCTAACGTATAATCTAAGGTTTTTTTTGTTAAAGAGCATCATTCGTTGTGATGAAGATGAAGCTCATGTTGCATCTGTATACTGCACTGTTTGTGCCACTCACTTGTGTGCAGAGTGTTCACAGCTTACCCATTCTACGAAGACATTAGCAAAACATAGGCGTGTACCTCTTGCTGAAAAACCTCATGAGAAGACCATGTGTTGCCAGCACCAGGTGCATGCCATTGAATTTGTTTGTTTAGAAGAAGATTGTCAGACCAGTCCTCTTATGTGTTGTGTCTGCAAAGAATATGGAAAGCATCAAGGTCATAAGGTACTGTTATTTTTCTATTACACTCATGCTGTTGGGTGGTTTAAGAAAATAATACTTTTTTCCATTGTTAAGTACGCAAAGAGAGGGAGAGAGTTTATGCCTGATCTTTGAGCCTTTAATCAAGAATGTCACTGCCTTTTTGTTCCTTTCCTTCACTGCATGCAACTGCTGTGGTAACAGTGCAATAACAAACAAACAAAAATCACTGTGATCTGTAAAACCACAGTGCTGTTCTTCATCTATTTATTAAGGCAGAAAGGCTCATCATCTATGCAGCTGCCAGTTTTGATAGTTGTCAGCTGTTTATGATGTAGAAATTGCAGCATCACCCAGACAATTTAAGCTGATCAATTTTTTCCTTTTTCTCTTTGCATTTATTAAAGATAAGGGGAAAAGACAAATGAGCCCCTGTAGTTATTTGTGTGATTGCTATATCCCTGTTTCAGTCACATAACAAAATGAATAATACCTCATTTTTTTCTCAATTTATCAAAGATTAAGTTTAGTCCACATTTTTCCTCTCTTTGTCCTTCCCTAATTCTTTTGCACAGTATGGGGGAAAAATCTTATTTTAGCTGGGCTGATGGTGACTGGAAGGGAAACTTAGAGCTGACATTTAGTATATGTTACTTTTGATTGTAGCATTCTGTTTTGGAACCAGAAGCAAACCAGATCCGTGCATCCATTTTAGACATGGCACACTGTATAAGAACCTTCACAGAAGAAATCTCAGACTATTCCAGAAAACTAGTTGGAATTGTTCAACAAATTGAAGGAGGAGAACAAATAGTGGAAGATGGAGTTGGAATGGCCCATACAGAACATGTAAGAAATTGTTTTTCTCAAACACAACAAAATTTTTTCTGTAGTAACCAAAATCTTTTGAGAGTGTTGTACGAGAATTATACATAAGAGTTCACTCAGAGTCCAGTCCTGCAAGTTACTGTGTACCCTCAGTTCTGCAAAGTCAATGGAAATTGAGTGTGCTCATACTAGGGTGACCAGATGAGAGGAGGAAAATATCGGGACATGTTTTTTTGGGGGGGTGGGGGTGGGAAAGAGGGGTCGCTGGCAGAGCAAAAAAAAAGCAGAGTGCCGCAGACCAAAAAAACCCACAAAAAATGGAGTGCCGCAAAATATCGGTCAGGATGCGGGACAAACACCTAAATATCGGGACAGTCCCGATTTTATTGGGATGTCTGGTCACCCTAGCTCACACCTGGAAAGACTGAGTCCCAAGAGAGATGTCTGGAGAGCTTCTATCACATTGATTGCCTCCTTGATTTTACTGACATTAGAGCAGCTCTGAGGAGAAACTATATACTTATACATCATTGAGGTACTATGGCAAGTAGTTTGTCCATGTGTCCTCATATGCTGTTGTATTCTTTTCAAGTTATTTCTCCCTGATAGTATTTATTTTCATACACTGTATACGTGTAAAAAATAATTGTTTATTGGAATAACCTATGCAAAGGCCTTAGTGCTGGGAGCAGATATACAACCCTCACCAGAACTGTGCCTGTTGAGAGCTGAATCTGCTGGTCAAACTCATCTAGAAGTTAGAATTTGGAATGTAACACAGCACTAAGTATTATACTATTTGGATAAAATGATTTTTGATTGTTAATTTTCTCTTTGATTTTATGACTTTACACTGTAGGCCCCAGGTACTGCAGAAAATGCCCGTTCATGCGTCCGAGCCTATTTTTCTGATCTTCATGAAACCCTTTGTCGCCAGGAAGAAATGGCACTTAGTGTGGTTGACGCACATGTGCGGGAGAAATTGATTTGGCTCAGACAACAGCAAGAAGACATGACTATCCTGTTGTCACAGGTGTCAACTGCTTGTCTTCACTGTGAAAAGACTTTACAGCAGGTAGGTGATTAAGTGAGCTGTAACATGGAGCAAGTGCATAGTTGGGTCCGTAAATGAAATATAGGTTATAAACTGCTAAATTGGACAATGCTGTGCTTTTAAATTTTCTTTATCATGTTAGAAACATGCTACTATAAAGTGAGATTGAAAACGTTATAGCAATTATTCGTGATGTGAATATGGAGACACAGATGTGTAGCTCAGGCTAAAAATAGAGATTTATTGGGGAAAGGTTTTACAATTGTTGTTACTAAAATGAATACTTTATTGGAAATAAAGTCAAGGTAGAATAATGTTTGCTTGGAATTAAGTGGTTCTCTGGAAGGTTTGGAACCCAAACTTCGCAGCATTGTGCTAAGTATGAGAAGGAAGTTACCATTCTAAAGATAAAACTGACCAGTCTGTTTTCATTGTCCAAGATGAGTAAAGAGCAAAAAGTAAATAAACATATTTAGTAAAAAGTAAACTTTATTTTTAAAATTCTTTCAGTTTTATCTATTTAATAGGCTATTATTGTAAGACAGCTTTTTATTTTTTAAACATGATTTTAAATTGCTTTTATCTCTTTTAAGCTATTGGGAACTAACACTGGTCAGATTTCACCTTAAATACTGACATTCTGCTTAACTAAATTTCCCGGTTTCAACACCTGGGTACAGTTGTTCACAGTGTTATAGTGTTGCTGTATGCTGTTAACCAGTTGCCATATTCCAAGTCTGAGGATGCTAAATTTCTGTGAATGGTATTAGATATTGTTCCTTCACATCACTGGGGATTAGGGGTGAGAGAGAGAAAGGTGTTTTCTCTTTGGTTTTTTTTTGTTTTTGTTTTTGTTTTGCAAAGCTCTTTGAGCTCTATTAGGATTATATTTGCAGTATAAAAGTGGAAAATGTATCATAATTTGTTAAATGCATTTTTTGTAAATATAAATTTTGTTCTATTCGATTATTTGAAATAAAAAGAAAATAGTTTTATTGTCATATATAATTATCTGCCCCTTTTTTTTCCATTAAATGATTTACTAGTAGAAAGAGTGCTTCTGCCTTTTGTCTGTTTTAGGATGACTGCAGAGTAGTGTTGGCTAAACAGGAGATTACAAGGCTACTAGAAACATTACAAAAACAGCAGCAGCAATTTACAGAACTTGCAGATCATATACAGCTTGATGCTAGCATTCCTGTCACTTTTACAAAGGTATAGTCTTCAAAACCCTTTTCATATGTCAAGATTCTGTTGAAAATAGAATTGTCTTCTTTCTGAAATTCAAAATGCGTATTAATGGAGAATTGCAATGATTTATCACCAGACTTTTCATAGATGCTGCAAATGCATTTGTTGTACAAATACGCCTTTTAACAATTTTTCTAGCTGTGACTACCTGTGATTTCAGAATACGGAGGCTGCCATCTTGCACTATGACACAAGATACTCTCTGTTGAAATAGATGGGAAAAAACAGTCAGTTTGAGTGGTGTTTCTATGTCAATTTGAATTTATAATATGTTTGCTATGTAGATAGCTCTGTAGCAACCCAGTTTTTACTCTAGACCTTGTATATACTCACTGTGGAAGCAATCTTTGCAAGATGGGGAAGCATATTTGGAGGACAGAATTTCAGAGTATACGTCCTTTTAGTTCACTTCGACACCCCTATCAGTGGTGTATCTAAAGTTAAACAAAAAAAACCAAAAAGCACCCCACAAACATGGTTGTATGGGATAGGACCAGAGGCCCATCTAGTCCAATACGCTGTCTGTGACAGCAACCAATACCTTCTGCTTCTCAGAAGAGGGTACAAGTAAGTACATAGGAGGCAATTATGGTGTTCCAAAGGGAAGTCTCCTGCTACCTTCTGTTAGAGGTTGGTCTGTGATTTAGGGTATGTCTACACTACAGGATTATTCCGATTTTACATAAACCGGTTTTGTAAAACAGATTGTGTAAAGTCGAGTGCATGCAGCCACACTAAGCACATTAATTCGGCAGTGTACGTCCATGTACCAAGGCTAGCGTCGATTTCCGGAGCGTTGCACTGTGGGTAGCTATCCCATAGTTCCCGCAGTCTCCTCCTCCCATTGGAATTCTGGGTTGAGATCCCAATGCATGATGGTGGAAAAACAGTGTCGCGGGTGATTCTGGGTAAATGTCGTCACTCATTCCTTCCTGCGTGAAAGCAACAGCAGACAATCATTTCGCACCCTTTTTCCCTGGATTGCCCTGGCAGACCGCCATAGCATGGCAAGCATGGAGCCCGTTTTGCCTTTTTTGTCACTGTCACCGTATGTGTACTGGATGCCACTGACAGAGGCGGTACTGCAGTGCTACAAAGCAGCATTCATTTGCCATTGCAAGGTAGCAGAGACGGTTATCAGTCATTCTGTACCATCTGCTGCTGTAAATGGAGTGCTCACTGGCTAGCCTTAGCTGCTGAGGTTGGCCGGAGGGGCGCAAAGACAAAATGGGAATGACTCCCCGAGTCAATCCCTCCTTTATGGTTTATCTAAAAATAGTCAGTCCTGCCTAGAATATGGGGCAAGTGTACTAGAGAATCAGTGTATCAGAGAACCAGAGAGCACAGCCAACTCCGTGTCAGATCCTGCAGAAATGATGAGCTGCATGCCATTCACGGGGGGTGCCCCTGCAACAACCCGACCTGTTATTCCCTTCTCCCCCAACCTTTCTGGCTACCGTGGCAGTGTCCCCCATTTGTGTGATGAAGTAATAAAGAATGCAGGAATAAAGAAACACTGACTTTTTAGTGAATAAAATGAGGGGGAGGCAGCCTCCAGCTGCTGTGATAGTCCAAGTTGGACATTAAATGGTGTGGGAGGAGAGGAGCCCAGCATCCAGCTGCTATGATAGTCCAGGCAGTACAGAATCTTTTCTTTAGACATGAAAGGGAGGGGGCTGATGGAAAACTCAGGCCCCCAGTTGCTATGATGAGGACGGTTACCAGCCATTCTGTACCATCTACCGGGAATGACCGGGAGTCATTCCTATTTTTACCCAGGCGCCCCGGCTGACCTCACCTGAGGTCAGCCAGGAGCACTCACGGGCTGATGATGCATGATGATGGATAGCAGTCATATTTGTACCGTCTGCCACCAGGGAGGGGAGGGGAGAGGCTTGCTGTTGTTACCGTTGCCCCAGCAGCATGCAGTAGACATAGGGTGACATATAAAAAAGTCAAGAAACAATTTTTTCCCTTTTCTTTTATGGGGGGGAGGAGGAGGTAAATGACGAGATATACCTCGAACCACCCCGGACAATGTGTTTGACCCTACAGGCATTGGGCGCTCAGCTGAGAATGCAAACGCTTTTCAGAGACTGCGGGGACTGTGGGATAGCTGGAGTCCTCAGTACCCCCTCTCCTCCATCCATGAGTGTCCATTTGATTCTTTGGCTTCCGTTACGCTTGTTACACAGCACTGTGCTTTGGGCCTGTCTATCATAGCCTGGAGATTTTTCAAATGCTTTTTCATTTCGTCTTCTGTAACGGAGCTGTGATAGAACAGATTTGTCTCCCCATACATCGATCAGATCCAGTATCTGCCATACGGCGGCCCATCTTGGAGCGCTTTTTGGATTTGGGACTGCATCGCACCATGCTGATCAGAGCTCCATGCTGGCAAACAGAAATGAAACTGAAAAGTTATGCGGGCTTTCCTGTTTACCTGGCCAGTGCATCCGAGTTCGGATTGCTGTCCAGAGCAGTCACAATGGGTGCACTGTGGGATACCGCCCGGAGGCCAATACCGTCGATTTGCCTCGGCCACACTGAACCCTAATCCGATAGGTAATCGATTTCAGTGCTACTCCTCTCGTCGGGGAGGAGTACAGAAACCAATTTAAGAGCCCTTTATATCAATATAAAGGGCCCGTTGTGTGGACGGGTACAGCGTTAAATCGGTTTAACACTGCTAAAATCGGTTTAAACACGTAGTGTAGACCAGGCCTAAGACAAGAGTGTTTTTATCCCTTTCAAAAGTGAGAGCAACCAGATGTCGGAGCTTCTCCATGGCAATGGAAATAATGTCCTGAGCAAAGAAGAATATGCTACCTTTCAAGACAGTGAAGGTAAAGGGTACAGGAAAGAGGGACAGGGAAAGTTGAAGTCCTCCTAGTTTTCCACTGCCCTAGAAGCCATGATGGACTTGCTAGATGGCCAAGGAACTCACACTGCACCTGCAGAAAAGACTAGATATATTTGAAAAAAGGACTTTTTAATCCAGACCAGTTATATTTTGGTATACAGACAGAACTCAACTGGGAAATTTCATTCCTTGATATCAAATTTATGTTTGTGGTGTCAGTGGAAACAGAAACTTTAAGGAAGGAACTGCCTCTTTCTACAGAGCTCAGCACAGGGGAGCCCTGTTATCTAGATGCTACCATAATACAAATATAATAATAGTTACCAAGTACTGATGGATATCTGCTACATTAACATTTCTACAATGGATTCCTGTACAATCAAGCACCATAGAAATGAGAGATCAGGGACTTATGGCATTCTGCAGAGAGCTACATCAGACTTTTCATCTTGGTATCATCAGATGCCAACATTAATCAGAATGACAGATTACATAAGTCTGAGACTGGCCTTCCTAGTTACCATTAACTCCAAAAGGCAGGTTTTGGAATTAGTTCCCCTATCTGTATAAGAACCACATTGTTGGCGTTGTGAGGGTTTCTTACAGCTCCAGAAACCTTTCTGTTTAAGGCACATTCCTCTTTCCATAGGTTCCTCTATAATTTACTGAGTGGGGTTCTGTAGCGCAGGGCTGCCCGGGGGTAGGGGGCACAAGTGGCGCAATTTGCCCCAGGCCTCAGACCCCGCAGGGGCCCCCATGAGAATATAGTATTCTATAGTATTGCAACATTTTCTTATGGAAGGGCCCCCCGAAATTGCTTTGCCCCAGAGCCCCTGAATCCTCTGGGTGGCCCTGCTGTAGCGTAGGCAGCAGGTCAGACTAAATGAGTATTATGGTTCATTCTGGATTTAAAATCTATTAATTTATAAATTAGTCTCTAAGGTGCCAAAAGTACTTCTCGTTCTTTTTACTTTACAAATAGTGAGACATGTTGCATGCCACAGAGATCCTGGAGTTTCCTACAAAGACAGTGAAGATGGAACTTTTAGCTTGTTTTCAGTGTTTGTATATATTTTTTCACCAGGACAACAGAGTACATATTGGACCAAAAATGGAGATTCGAGTTGTGACCCTAGGATTAGACGGAGCTGGCAAAACAACTATTTTGTTTAAGTTAAAGCAGGATGAGTTTATGCAACCTATTCCAACAATAGGTATGTAACTGAATGATTTAAAAGTTTGACTGATTCATTGTTAGGAATAAGAGTATAAAAAGTGAACTTTTCTCTTTTAGGTTTTAATGTTGAAACTGTAGAATATAAAAATCTGAAGTTTACTATTTGGGATGTAGGAGGGAAGCACAAATTGAGGCCTTTGTGGAAGCATTATTACCTCAATACACAAGGTAGGATTGCTAAAACATTCAGACTGTTTGTTTGGTTTTGTAGTTTGTGCATTTATTAGTGCCAAAAGAATATGACTAGAAATCATTTAATCATAGAAAATTGACATAAAATATGTAATTATGTGTATGGTGAAGTATGGGTGCTAGATTCATGGCCTAAGAAAATATTTTGGACCAGTAGAACTTGATGTCTGCTGGGAAAAGTTGCATTCTTTGTAAATTCATCAGCTCCATAGTTCATGGAGCCATAACAGAAATTAGAACCTCTGTTAAATTGGTTCTAACTGACAGTGGACAAAGATGTAGCATTCCAGAAGTTTACATGGTGATAAGTAGCACTTTACATGTGTAAACATTCGATAGCATTTGAAATGAAAATACTCAGCTCTACAAAGTATTGTAACTTCTGACCCAGTACTGCAGCACCATATCCAATCATAGTTACATTCATATGGATAAAAACAAGTCTATCAGAACAGGTTTGCTGTCCACATGGTAAAACATTCTTCTGAATGTTACTGGCATGAAAGTGCCTACTATGCTTTTGGGCACTAAATTATGGCAATGTCCTAATGTCTATAGTTTAATTTGTTTTCCATTTAATGTGGGGTTCAGATTTCTGAATTAAATATTTCATGAAATCTTTCCTAAACACACAGACTCTTTCAAGGACAACAAACTTCAGTTTTCTAGGTGCTTTCTTCAAAGCTGCCTTTGCAGAATTCTGTGACATATTTTAAATCACTCTTCTTTTTAAAAAAAAATAAAATAAAAAAATCATTTACAGACGGTAGAGATCACCAGCAATAGGATCTTTTCTCCTATGAGAGAAGAAGAGGGGCAGGATTAGGGTGAGAATTGAAAATACCAACAGTTAATTTGCTTCTTTGCTATAACTGTTTTATTTTTCCACTGTAAAATCTGAGAAGCACTGAAAATTATACAGACAATTATTGTTCTCCAGTTCTGCCTCCTTAGCTCATTAATTTTCCATAGTCTACAACACCCATGAGTTCCTAATAATAAATGACTCTATGCCACCCCTTCATTCATGCCATCTTACAGCCTCTTTGGCATGTAAAATCCTCCTACAAGTATACATAACCTTAACTTAAGGCTTGTCTAGATGAGAAAATTGCACTGGTTTAGCTAAAGATGTGATTTTAAACCGATTTAGTTATACTGGTGCAAAAGCTGTGTGGACACTTATTTTGATTTAGTGTAAATTGATTAGGAATTGCTTTAAGTTAAACTGAAGAAATGTCCACACAGGGCTTTGCGTTAGTTTAACTAAATGGATTTAAAAACAGATTTAAGTTAAACCATTGCAACTTCCTTATGTAGACAAGGTCTAAGATGCTGGCTTTTGGGGAGACTTTTTTCCCAAATAAGTATGTCTATCTGTACAATATCTTAATAATGCTGAGGTTTGAGTTAATGTGCAATTCTGAGACTCACAATCTGTGCATTGTAGGTTGTTCTATGTTGGAAATAAAGAAGAGATTGTGGAGCTGAGGAGTCAGTGCATTTGGGTATTATGTCTGAGTGCCTTTGAGAGTGTGTGTATAACATGTTTTGCTATTTTTTTTTCATAGCAGTGGTATTTGTTGTCGATAGCAGTCACAGAGACAGAGTTAGTGAAGCACACAGTGAACTTGCAAAGTTATTAACAGAGAAAGAATTGCGGGATGCCCTGCTGTTGATCTTTGCCAATAAGCAGGTATTGGTGAATTTTTTTCTACCTCTTGTTTCTTTTTAAAACTGTAATTAACACAAACTTTGTGAACTGCCTGCCATAATTAAAAAGTGGGGATGGGGAAGGAATAAAATGTAGAAGTTTTTCCTTAATGTTTAGTGACAATATTATAAGAAAAGACTAGTCACTGATTTAAAGAATCCAACAGTTATTTCTGCGTGGGTGACAAGGTCAGTAAAACCTTCTGTCCAGCCTTAAGATTATTCATTTGGTTTGCAGTTTTTGAGATGTGGGAGATTTTCTAGCAGTTCTAAATAATCTATATTCTTTTCGGTGAAAGTGAAATCTCTAGAAAATTTACCATGTGCATTTAAAGTAATGCCTGGCTCTCTTGCAGGATGTAGCAGGGGCTCTTTCAGTAGAAGAAATCACAGAAATGCTGAGTCTCCATAAACTCTGCTGCGGCCGTAGCTGGTATATTCAGGGCTGTGATGCTCAAAGTGGCATGGGACTATATGAAGGATTGGACTGGCTTTCAAGGCAACTGGTGGCTGCAGGTGTACTGGATGTGGCTTAATTTTATGACAGTTGCAAATTAAATTTGTAATTCACTTATTTGCACGGGTTAGGATGTTGTAACAAGGTCTGCATTGTGGAGATGGAGATTTATCTAGAGCTCTGATTATAGAAGAAAATGTATGTGGCATCTGCTTATCAAAGATTGTGGAATTGGTACAGTAAACATTGTGCAATTGCTAAAGTTTTTAAAGTTTGGTAATGCAAAAGACTAATAAGGTGTGCTGGCTGCTAAGGTACCTAGAGAGAGAGAGAGAGAGAGAGAGAATTTTTTTTGTGAAACTATGTTACTTACAATTTAAGCAAACTTTTTTCTGCTAAAACACTGTGTATCTAAATTGGTCTAATATTCACCATAAGGTCACAGAAGCTACTTACTAAAATTCTTAGCAACTTAGAAATACTTATCCGAAAAGCAACTTAAAAAAAAAAACAAAACAAACTCTTGAGCTATTTAGAAAGCAACCAAAACTCTGGATGCTCTTTGGTAACATATTATACCACTTGTAGTACATTTAAAAAGGCATTAGCTTAAACTTTGCTTTGAAAACTCCATATAGACATTACAAGAAAAAGTTATTCCCCAGTCATTTATTTATTAGCCTTATTGCATGCCATGGGATGTGTATAGGGCTAGAAAGTGGTAAGAACATAGTAGTCTTTCTAGGACCTTGCAGATTTAATGGGTGTTGGCATTAACTACCATTAGTAATAAAAGATGCAGTTGAATGAAAGCAAAGCAAAATTAGATGCATTAAAATGTCTTCTTTCCATGAATAATACAAAATATATTGATTTATAGATGGGAGTTGCTTGTGCCTGCCTAAGGACATAATGTGTCTTTAGAGATTAAACTTCATCCTTAAGAAATCAAGTGAACTTAAGAACTTCCTAAAGAAAGCAGTTGAAATATCAGCCCACCTATATATTTGTACATGAGTTATGTTTCCAGAAAAAGGTAGCAGCCTTAAAATATTGAGTAACCTACTGTAAAAGCACCACATGCTTAATAACTCTTACTTAGAACAGCAGATGGTAAAATCTGATCTAAACTTTTAGTGTCTGATACAGATTCTTTATCTACTTGGAACTATCACCAGTGCCTGTATTCAAAGATTATTCATCACAAAATCTCAGAATCTTGGGGGTCTATTTGTTTAAATTTAGAGTAGATTGGAATAATTTATTGATGTCTCCCCTTTTTCTGTGCATACATTTCTGATCACCATAAGTCTGTGTGGTGAGCACTCCTTGTGTGACTCATCTGTTCCCTTCTGTAACTGTAACCCCTGGAAAGTGACGAGGCCGTGCAGAAGGAATACCATGGTATTAGCACGTATTTTGTAGCATTTTCCCCCACCAGATACAGTAGGTTAAAGCAAAGAATATATAAACAAATTATTTTAATACATTTGCACTTCAGGAGGAAGCAGTTGTGGTAACTGCTCCCTCCTGATACACTGGTTTATAATCACTTCCATTCTTTGCATTTCATACTGATGGTGTAATGTACATTAAGCTTGGTGAAACTGAATGGTTTGAATTGTAGCTCAAGTGACAAGTGTCACTATTTTCAAAGGTGTAGGTACAAATTAAGCTTGTCTTCACATTTAGAAGCGATCTTAAAAATCCTTGCACCCATACTAGAATGCTAAGAGAAGGATTTTAGACACTAAGTTCAGACTGTATTTGAAAGCTATATTCTCTTTCAGAATACACCTGATAATATTGTATATAATTTACATGGACTGAAGAGTTTTTGCTGCCCAAATTAAACTGAAAATTGTTCACCTTTCAGCCTGCAATCTCTTGCACAATAGACATTTTCTGCCCCTTTGACTACTTACTCAGCCTATATTGCAGACCCAGCATAGACCTTCATAATTCTTTGACTGTCCTTTTCATGGTTTCATTTTCAAATATTAACAAGTTCTAAGTAACAGACACTTTAGCTGGAAGATTTTTAATGAATAAAACATGCATTGGTTGGAAGATCTAATATGAAATTTGTCATTTTAGTTGGTACGTTCTGTATCTTCAGTGGGTTCATTTGCACCTGCTCTCCCACTCGGCTGTTACTACTTTTGTTTTCTCTGGTTATTTTAAAGCACTCAGAAAAACCAGTCAATACTTTGAAGGGTTTATAGAGAAGAGTACGTTTGGGGGAAAAAATTCACTTACTCGTCTTTTACTTTCAGAACAAAAAGTTCTGCTGCAAATGTAGTATACTTGCATAAAAGTATTATTTTTTTAAATGGAAACTAATGTGACTGATTCAAGTAACTGTGAAAATAGGACTTGCATTTGTCTGTGAACTCTTCAGGTGTTATCAGGTAAACTTAGATTTATTTGTCTTATAAGTTAATACTATATATAAACTGCTTCAATTGTAAATTTTAAATGTCTTGAACTTTAATTCAGTTTTTAGTGTACTAACTTATGCAAGTATGATTGGGATGTGTTTCTCACATTGTTAAAATTAAAAAAATTACAAGTACTGCAGAGAATTCTGGGTAAAACTAAAGCCTGAATTGTTTAAAAAGTTAACTATAGCATTTAGCTATCAGGTCTAGATTTTTGCTTAATTGTGAAACTGAGTAAACATAACCTGTGCAGTGACTGCAGAAAAGTGTTTTAACTATTTTGAAACAAGATTAATTTAAACAATAGCTAAGCTATTTGAGCAGTAATGCCTGACTTCTTGGTATAGTCTAACTTCCATTGTATGTAACTGAAGTTTTTCTAATTCTGCTTGTGGACTGAATGATGACTGAGGTTCTGTCTGCAAGAAGATATTCACCAAACAGTTCTTGTTCTAGGCTACTGGAGCAGGGTTGGGTATGGTAGTACTTCACAAAGGAACAGCTCTTATCTGATGGAAGAATGATTTAGCTGATAGGAGTTTCTGAACTGCCTTGAAATTTTTTTTCCAATAAAGAGAATACATTAACCCTCTGGTTTAGGGTACTATCCTTTTTTTGAGCACTTTCATTTAAACCACTCTTGTTGCAGGTTAATCTAAGAATAGGAATGTGAGTATTTTGATAGTCAATCTAATGCTAGAATTTGTAAGTTGTTCACAATGAAAAGGTTATGGTCTGAAGATGACCATTTCATGATTCTGAAAATGATGGCACTGGTATCCAAAATTCAACGATTGGACTAAATTAGAACCTACCTTCAAAAAACTGTGCTACAAAAAAATAACTATTTAGAAAGTAGGCCTCAGGGATTTCACTTTTAATACTAGCGGAAAAACAGCTATCCGTATGTTTTAGCTAAGGTTATTGTGACTATCAGGCACAAATCTCAATACTTAGACCTTGACTGAGGTGAACGCACTTTGCAAGTTTAAAGTGCAGCTCTACTCAGAAGTGGTATTTTATCCAGATGTGTGCGTACACATTTGTGTTGTTTGGCTTCAGTCACAAATCATATCACTGATTTAACACAGCTGCCGTACTGGATTTGTATTCCTACCTGTGTGCCAGGAATTTCTATTTCTCATTGATACTATTGTAACTCCCTGAGTGAGAGAAGAGCATGTTGTGGGATGGGCAGTGCTTTAGCATACTGCTGCTGTGCCTGTTCTCTGATCTGAGCTTGAATCCAGGTGGGTGATTCTTGGGGGGGAAAAAAAACTTCCAGGTTCCTCTGACAACATCAAGACTGCAGTTTAATACAGAAAAAAAATGCTGACAAAAATAGGTTGTATACAGTGTTATATCCACATCAGTTCTAGGATATTAGAGAGAGAGTGAAGTAATAACGTTCACTGGACCAACTTCTGTTCAAAAGCTTGTCTCTCTCACCAACAGAAGTTGGGCCAATAAAAAAAAACAAAAACCCCCCCACCGTGTCTCATTGAAAAGAAGGGCAGAGTTAAAAAACAAACTACTCTCTATAAATACTTAGCATTGATTATTCTTCTAATACAATTAAACCTATTTTTGAATTAATGCTGGACTATTGAAGTGACAGGTAACAGCACACTGGATGTAAACTATCTGCTATACTAGTCCTGTTGCATTGAATTTAGTCTAAGGTAGGGCCTTCCTTTTGACAGTGTTTTAGACAGGGGAGGAGGAAGAGAAGGTAGCCAAAAATGTGTTGGTTGCCAGCATGACATTAAGGGAAAATTGTAAGCCAAAATGGGGGTTTACATTAATCTAACTCTGGGAATATTAATGTCACTATAAGCCTTGTAGTCCTGTAGAAGTTGGAAGAAATAAGACCTATTTAATGTTGTAGAGAATAGAGGGAAGATACTGTGGTATGACTACTTTACACCATGCTGGCAGATTCCGAGGAGGATGAAACTATATGTATAGAGCAGCATTGGGCTCTTACTCAATTGTATCCACCTGCTGGTAGCATAGCAAGGAAAAGCGTGTGTGGGATGACCTTACACCATGGAAGTCCTTAGCTTCTTGGGGTTAGTTGCCGCTGGCAGAAGTTGGAGGTGTTCAGGCTGCTCTAACCCAAGAAATGAGGCAGATGCCCAAGAATTGTGGAACTGTAAAAGGTGATTTTTAAACATTGTCCACACCCCCAATCCTGTTGACCTGTAATCCATGTAGATCAGCCCCAGCCCTCTACATTTTTGTACAGAGATGTACAGGGTACTGAAACTCCTAGAACCTTTCCATTCACCTCTACATATCAAAATTAACTGTTCAACTATTGAATGCACCTGCTTTGCCCGCTATT
>NC_133774.1:43080838-43205021 GCF_003597395.2 Chelonoidis abingdonii | reverse complement strand
GAAAAACCAGTCAATACTTTGAAGGGTTTATAGAGAAGAGTACGTTTGGGGGAAAAAATTCACTTACTCGTCTTTTACTTTCAGAACAAAAAGTTCTGCTGCAAATGTAGTATACTTGCATAAAAGTATTATTTTTTTAAATGGAAACTAATGTGACTGATTCAAGTAACTGTGAAAATAGGACTTGCATTTGTCTGTGAACTCTTCAGGTGTTATCAGGTAAACTTAGATTTATTTGTCTTATAAGTTAATACTATATATAAACTGCTTCAATTGTAAATTTTAAATGTCTTGAACTTTAATTCAGTTTTTAGTGTACTAACTTATGCAAGTATGATTGGGATGTGTTTCTCACATTGTTAAAATTAAAAAAATTACAAGTACTGCAGAGAATTCTGGGTAAAACTAAAGCCTGAATTGTTTAAAAAGTTAACTATAGCATTTAGCTATCAGGTCTAGATTTTTGCTTAATTGTGAAACTGAGTAAACATAACCTGTGCAGTGACTGCAGAAAAGTGTTTTAACTATTTTGAAACAAGATTAATTTAAACAATAGCTAAGCTATTTGAGCAGTAATGCCTGACTTCTTGGTATAGTCTAACTTCCATTGTATGTAACTGAAGTTTTTCTAATTCTGCTTGTGGACTGAATGATGACTGAGGTTCTGTCTGCAAGAAGATATTCACCAAACAGTTCTTGTTCTAGGCTACTGGAGCAGGGTTGGGTATGGTAGTACTTCACAAAGGAACAGCTCTTATCTGATGGAAGAATGATTTAGCTGATAGGAGTTTCTGAACTGCCTTGAAATTTTTTTTCCAATAAAGAGAATACATTAACCCTCTGGTTTAGGGTACTATCCTTTTTTTGAGCACTTTCATTTAAACCACTCTTGTTGCAGGTTAATCTAAGAATAGGAATGTGAGTATTTTGATAGTCAATCTAATGCTAGACTTTGTAAGTTGTTCACAATGAAAAGGTTATGGTCTGAAGATGACCATTTCATGATTCTGAAAATGATGGCACTGGTATCCAAAATTCAACGATTGGACTAAATTAGAACCTACCTTCAAAAAACTGTGCTACAAAAAAATAACTATTTAGAAAGTAGGCCTCAGGGATTTCACTTTTAATACTAGCGGAAAAACAGCTATCCGTATGTTTTAGCTAAGGTTATTGTGACTATCAGGCACAAATCTCAATACTTAGACCTTGACTGAGGTGAACGCACTTTGCAAGTTTAAAGTGCAGCTCTACTCAGAAGTGGTATTTTATCCAGATGTGTGCGTACACATTTGTGTTGTTTGGCTTCAGTCACAAATCATATCACTGATTTAACACAGCTGCCGTACTGGATTTGTATTCCTACCTGTGTGCCAGGAATTTCTATTTCTCATTGATACTATTGTAACTCCCTGAGTGAGAGAAGAGCATGTTGTGGGATGGGCAGTGCTTTAGCATACTGCTGCTGTGCCTGTTCTCTGATCTGAGCTTGAATCCAGGTGGGTGATTCTTGGGGGGGAAAAAAAACTTCCAGGTTCCTCTGACAACATCAAGACTGCAGTTTAATACAGAAAAAAAATGCTGACAAAAATAGGTTGTATACAGTGTTATATCCACATCAGTTCTAGGATATTAGAGAGAGAGTGAAGTAATAACGTTCACTGGACCAACTTCTGTTCAAAAGCTTGTCTCTCTCACCAACAGAAGTTGGGCCAATAAAAAAAAACAAAAACCCCCCCACCGTGTCTCATTGAAAAGAAGGGCAGAGTTAAAAAACAAACTACTCTCTATAAATACTTAGCATTGATTATTCTTCTAATACAATTAAACCTATTTTTGAATTAATGCTGGACTATTGAAGTGACAGGTAACAGCACACTGGATGTAAACTATCTGCTATACTAGTCCTGTTGCATTGAATTTAGTCTAAGGTAGGGCCTTCCTTTTGACAGTGTTTTAGACAGGGGAGGAGGAAGAGAAGGTAGCCAAAAATGTGTTGGTTGCCAGCATGACATTAAGGGAAAATTGTAAGCCAAAATGGGGGTTTACATTAATCTAACTCTGGGAATATTAATGTCACTATAAGCCTTGTAGTCCTGTAGAAGTTGGAAGAAATAAGACCTATTTAATGTTGTAGAGAATAGAGGGAAGATACTGTGGTATGACTACTTTACACCATGCTGGCAGATTCCGAGGAGGATGAAACTATATGTATAGAGCAGCATTGGGCTCTTACTCAATTGTATCCACCTGCTGGTAGCATAGCAAGGAAAAGCGTGTGTGGGATGACCTTACACCATGGAAGTCCTTAGCTTCTTGGGGTTAGTTGCCGCTGGCAGAAGTTGGAGGTGTTCAGGCTGCTCTAACCCAAGAAATGAGGCAGATGCCCAAGAATTGTGGAACTGTAAAAGGTGATTTTTAAACATTGTCCACACCCCCAATCCTGTTGACCTGTAATCCATGTAGATCAGCCCCAGCCCTCTACATTTTTGTACAGAGATGTACAGGGTACTGAAACTCCTAGAACCTTTCCATTCACCTCTACTTATCAAAATTAACTGTTCAACTATTGAATGCACCTGCTTTGCCCGCTATTACCCTAATTCAATATGCTACCTACAGCTATAATCTCTTGTACACTATCTAAATTTATAGACATCAGATCTTTGAAAAAAAAGCATATCAATGGTGTAAGTTTTTTTTTTAAAGGCTAAATCTAATAACCAGTAATTCCATATTCTGCCTGACTCTCCCCAAAAGTCTCTTAGCAATCCTTATTGCATTATTCTGAAGTACTGTAATGATAGAAGCAACCTAATACAAGTGCTGAGTTCAGCTACCCAAAATAAATGGGGAAAGTACAAACCTTCATAAGGAGTGGAAGTTCAAATTACATGCGGCACTCACTTGCAAAGATCCCCTGAAATCCTCTGAGGAAAAGTGTGCTAATCTAGGGTGAAGAGATATTTCAGTTGAACAGGGGAAAAAGCGCTTTGGCATACTGCAATGGTTTTTTTTGTGAACGGGCTACCCTAAATGTTAACCCAATTAAATCTTGTGCTATGGCCTAGGATTAAACGAACCCAACAAATAGTTTTTGACAGAGTTAAAATTACTTTATAAGGAGAGCATTTAGTGATACGATCACGTTTGACAAGTTCACTAGAAGTCTGTAAAGGTGATATCAGTTATCTGCTCTTCAGTTAAATAAATGACATTACTACAACACCTGAAATGGCGAAGAGATCTCAGTAAACCAGGTATTTTAGTGGAAAGAAATACTTGGTGTAGAATTTTAGACAGAACTAGAAGTTTTAGTCTACTGCTAGCAATTAGTGCCCTACTACAGCCCCAAATCAGGCAGCTCATATCAACCTAAACAGGATCTTATGCATTAGTATTTCAGTAACTGACCCTTAGTTTGCCACCCTAAGGATATGCAGTCTCTAAAGGACAGAGGCAAATCCCATGTACTGTCATAGCTTTTTTTTCTAATTTTGGGATGGATGTGCATGCATGTGACAGAAGTGGCTGTGCTGAAAGGCTGTATTAATTAGCAGAGTAGAAACTGCTCTGCAGACTATGAAATGCTCATATTTGCTCTTCCAAAAAATATCAGTTTTGATGGGAAAAACCTATTTTTGGCATGAAATATAAACTCAATAAGGAAAATGCAAACAGAGAAACTCAGTAAAGAAGACATTAGCAAGAGTCATAGGAAGTTAGATTAACATGCTCATGATTATGCAAAATCAGTACCCTTCAGACATTTTGAATGTACAAATACATATAATTTAACATAGAAAAGAGGCAAGAGACAAAAACTTAACATGGTCACCTTTTATTTTAAAATATAAAGTTATTAAAAATATAGTTTGGGGCATTTCAGCTACACGATTGGTGGAGGGGTTGGTGTTTGTTCAGTCCTGGGGGTTTCCAGAGCAAAGAACTATTAAAAAATGAAGTCCCACTGCTCAGTGTGTTTGCTTTTGGGTCCCACACCATTATTCTGAAGGTAGGTTTTTCAAATTTTATTTTACTTCACAGTGATATTAATGATGCTGACATCTTCATATGGTTTGTCAGTTTTGGGATTTACTTTCACATTTGAGATTCTCTGAACAACTTCCATTCCTTTAGTTACTCGTCCAAAGACACTGTGCTTGTTATCCAGCCAAGGCTGTTCAGGGGGTGGAACAAAGAGGAAACAGAATTTTTGATAAAATATTAAGCATTCTGTAGGTTAAATAGTAGGGCAAAGAGATTTAGTGCTAGAATAAGTGAACGCAAAAGCAATTGTAGATTAAGGTTATTAAGTTTTAAGCTTTACACTTTAAAGTGTATTCACTGTTAATTATTCTAACAAGTATACAGTGAAAGCATGTGTCTATTACACTATTCAACAACTCTGAAGCTAGTTCTCAATTTGTTTATACCTAAGCATTAATAAAATCTTGCAAGGCAAAAATGCTAGCTATGCAGTCATTTTAATTCATAGACCTTCAATGGTGAAAAAAAACTTTTCTAAATGGAATATGTTTGCATAAATTCTATTCCAGCCTATCTATATATGAAAACTAATGCTTTCACATGCTTGAAACTCAGTTGTGACAATATAATCCACTTTCACCACCACTAGAAAATGGGTAAAGTTCATATTTGTGAGGAATTAGATCATATGTTAATAACATTTCCCTGTATACCACTACAGCTACCTCAACATCAGCTATTAAATTGTTTATAAATGCCCCTAAAACAGCTCTAAAATGGCAAGTCTCTAAAATAGTAAAATGATGGTGCATATGCAAATTGCTTCTAAGGACATCCACAGACTACAGCATTTTGAAGGGTTTTGTTCTGTTTTGTTTTGTTAAAGACTCACATACCAAAGTTTCCTACTTCTAGTATATAGTGAACTAAGTCACACAACAATGAAAGTATTAATGGAGAGACTTTGGGGCCAAATCTTGACTCTCTGTGCAAAGTCAGAATACAGCAGGCTATAGATAGTAGTAGTATCTATACCTGCTAAATCTTCACAACCCATGCAGAAGTTTTGCCAGTCTTAGTGAGAGGGATATTTTTTAATAAATAAAAATTAAATTTTGATGTTAAGAGCGGAAGATGTAACTCCTGTTAATATAACATTCCATTGTCTACAGTAAGATTTAAAATTTAACATGTGCCTTTTACTCATATTCTCAAGTCTAAAGCCTTTCATAATCACAAGTTTAATCACTGCTTCTAAAGGACATTTTTCAGTTATACTTAAGCAATGTGCTTTTGTCACTTCATTAACTACATAATAGCATCCTTCTTTTTCACTAGAGAACTGGCAAAACTGCTTCTTTACATAATACCATCATGGTTGATCTTCAAATCAGATGTTAACTGGGTTTTAAATATTACTTACAGTTGGTACCACTGTTATGAAGAACTGGGAACCATTGGTATTTGACCCTGCATTAGCCATACTAAGTGTGTAGGGTCTGTCATGTCGTAAAGTTGAATGAAACTCATCTTCAAATTCTCCCCCCCAGATGCTTTCACCTCCCATTCCTGTACCAGTTGGATCACCAGTCTGAATCATAAAACCCTGCATAGGAATTAAACACACCATCGCATTTTGCTGTAGAACATACAAGATTTGTTTTTAAAACTGACAGATTTTTATATAAGATATGCAAGTGTTAGAATAGAACCCAGAGTGCCCCAAATAGTTGGGTGTTTTTTTTTGTTTTTAAATGATGTCTAGCTCATCATCAGAATAAGATTCTCTAACATATCCTGTTGGTGACATAACATGAGAGCCTGTAGGGGTTATGTACCTGTAATTCTGCACCTTCTGCAAAAAAAAGTGTTAAGTTTTATTTTTCTATCCCATACATAAGAAGTTTAAAGCTTTACAAGCTGTCCATTCCTGCAGAAAGCACAGACCTGCCTAACCCCTACATGCCTGCTTTGAGTTCTAAGTCATGTCATATCAGCCTGTTGACACCAGAGCTGGTAGAAAGGGATGAGCATCTAGCATGCCTCTTGGCTTTTCACTTGTGCAGTCTGGCCCCCTTGCATTTTTTTTCCTTTGTTTTTCTTTTATCCTTTGGAAGGAGGGTGTTTTTTGTTTTTGTTTTGTTCCCAACTAGAGATCGATCCCTCTCCCTAGTTCATGTTGTCTTCTGGCACTTTTTCTGCACGGAGGAATCTAGTACCTGTTTCTCATTGTCTAATTCAGCTGGAAAGTAAACACAAGGGAACATCCCAGAGGGAGCCTAGATCCTTTTCTGGGGAGGAAGTGTTAGCAAGGAGTCTGGCATTCTTGCTAGGGGACTATTACTTGACAGCTTTTCTCCAGAGACAAGGGCTGGGGAATTTTAGAATGTTTCCTCAAAGAACTCTCAATGGTTGAAGACAGACTTCCCTGCTGTATTTCAAATGGCAAGGAGCTCTAAACTGCCCTTGCCAAGGGTCTCAGCTGGTGGGGGGATGACACAGATGTCCAGACTCTCAGCTTGTGCTAACAAGCTGTCCAGACTCCGAACTTATTCTCCAGGTACAGCAAGGATTCGAGTGCTGGAAGCAATTGTGGCAGAGCTTCCATTTTGTGTCTCCTGAGAGTGCTTCCTCCTAGTCAAAGGTCCTCTTAGCCTTCAGTTTTTCTTTGGGGCCAACTCCACCATGCCAGAAATGAAGGGGAGAAAGTCTGGGGTGCTCACATTCTGGGAATAATCCCTAAAAATGTTTCATCCTTTACAAGATAAATGGATGAGCAACCTTGGCGCCTTCATGGACAAATCAGAGCTTCTGTATTTGCAGGAAAAGTGATTCAGCCCAAGTGATTTTGACTAGGGAAAGGATAAGGATCAAGGAAAAAAAGAAGTTTCTCTTGCAAAATCATCTTCGTACATCGTAGTTCACAGATCTCAGAATGTGTCATCACAAATATCAGTAGTCTCACTGCAACTTACTTCTACTGGTGTCACAGAGTAATGCATTCTGCGATATCTTCAGTGAACCAAGCACAACCAAGACTTTGCAGAGGGTTTGTTTGCTCGTTTGTTTTGGTTTTGTCCTGGGTAGCCAGGACATTCAGTATAGTAAGGTAGAACCTCAGAGTTACAAACACCTTGAAAATGGAGGTGGTTTGTAACTCTGAACAAAATGCTATGGTGGTTCTTTCAAAAGTTTAATAACTGAACATTGACTTAATACAGGTTTGAAACTTTACTTGCAGAAGAAAAATGCTGCTTTCCCTTTACTTTTTTAGCTGTTTATGTTTAAACACAGTACTGTACTGGTTTTGCTTCTTTTTTTTTTTTTGGTCAGCTGCTGCCTGATTGTGTGCTTAACTGGTCAATTCGTAACTCAGGTTCTACTGTAATCTGCGCTTAGCTCAACATCTCAGTTTTCAGGCTGGCTCTGCAGTTTACCAGCAAGACTACTACTTTTAAACTGAACCATAACCTTACTAAATCATAACATTCTTCAAAATCTAACAGTTCCCTGTAAAGGCTGAAGGTCTCTATGAAACAATTCCAAAAAAGACAATTTAACTGATTTAAATATAATAATTCACCATGCTTAAATATAACAAAAAAAGCAATATAAATGACGAATTCAGACAGAACTGGCACAAATGTTTTATGCTCTGTATTTTGTGTCATACAAACCCACAGGAAAAGCATTAGTCTTGTAAATTACCTTGATAATACGGTGAAATGTGTGCCCATTGTAGTAACCATTCCTGCTGTGTACACAGAAATTCTCCACTGTTTTGGGGCACCTGCAGTTGCATAACAAATTTAAGGCAAGACTAAATAACACTTATCTGTACTGCAGTAGTGCCCTAGGGGCTCCGCCCGAGATCGGGGACCCATTGTACTGGGCACTACACAAAAAACACATAAGACAGACCATGTCTCCAAAGAATGTATAAGCTTAACCGGTAACTGACAAAGAGCAGGAAGCATAGATGGGTGCAATGACTTGCCCGGGGTCACACAGCTGGTCAATATCAGGGCCATAAAAAAAGCCAGTTCTCCCAAGTCCAAGTCTAATGCCCTAACCACTAGACAGTATTTCCTCCCCATAGTTCCACTTACATACTATAGATAAAATTACAAAGTGTTAACAAGTATGAAGTGGAACCAACATTCACAACAGCAGTAGTATGAGGAGGCGCAGATGCTGGGGTACAGAAGTACAGATGAACAAAGAAGATTTTATTCATCAACAGTTGTACAAGAACCCTTCTCAGTTATGTGCCAGCAGTTGAACATAAATGGGATAATGTTCATGCATAGTTGCACATAAAACTTTCTCCATTATAGGATACAGTTTTGATGGAGAAGGTAGCTCTTGTGAGAGGTTTCAGGTTTGCAATGGCACCAAAAGTAATTGCTTTATGCATAAATTTCGAGTTGCAGGATGCATCATCCCTCTGGTTTAGAAAGCTGTTGCCAGATCTGCTGCTGCCAACCACATTTTCTATTCTCCTTTCCTCTAGACTGCATGAAATAGCACAGCTCTGTTATCTCTGCAGTAACACCTAACTTGCACAAAACAGTGCTGATATCACACGAGCATCTGGGGGAGAATCAGAAAAAGGTCAAAACAAGGTAAAAAGAGCAAATCCATAAATCAAAAATAAAACAACACAGAAGAAAGGAAAAGTAGTAGGTGAGATCTGACAAACTTAGACATGATACAAGCAGACATGGGAGGGGATTTACAATTTCTAAGGAGTACTCCAACAACAACAAAAAATATTGAGAACCACTGCCCCTGCTGCTGCTTTAAGCTATTTTTTGCCCCTAGTGTGGTTGCTAACATCCCAGCAGTTTGATTTATATAATTAATTAGGCAAATATGCAACCAATAATATTATGTAATAGGAATCCTTGGATGAGGAGCAGGGGAAATCAAATTATAAGCAGTCCTCCTGCCCCAGTAACTGACAACAAAACAGCCTCAAAGAAAGGAACAATAAAAGCAAAACTACTTTTAAAAAGGTACAAAATACATACTCAACAGGGAAAAGCTTGACATGAATATCTCCCATGCTTGTGTGAATAATGGCACTATCAGAAACCCTTTTGGGGCCTTCAGCTTGAGTGGCTGCCATGACCTCTTCCTTAGATGGTTTCTCATTAAATACATCTCTGTCAGAATCTGCACTCTTTGTATCTTCTGGTTCACGTTTAGTAAACTGAAGAACAAAAAGACAAAAGGTTGCTACCTTTATATTTTCTTATTTAGATACCATACAAAGCTTCCCAGCTAAAAGTCAGTGAGAAAGATCATATTATAAAAGTCTATCTTCCTGCATTTCAGTATGTGTGAAATAAAGACTGACAGTCCTTCCACCTGCAGATTAAAGGTAACAATTTCCAGTCCAGATATAAGCCAGTTAGTTTATAAGTCGACCCCCCTCGCAAGATGGATAAGTAAAAATGGAAATTTTTTATGACCCATGCATAAGCCGACCCTATAATTCAGGGGTTGGCAAACTTTGGCTCCCGGGCCAGCAGGATAAGCTGTCGGCAGGCTGAGATGGTTTGTTTACCTCGAGCATTCGAAGGCAGTGAGGTAAACCTAAGTAAACAAAATGTGTCCCAGCCCACTAGCTGCTCACTCTAAAGGGCCAGGACAGTAACTGATGGGGAAATTTGAGAGGGGGGAGGGACGCACAGGGTGGGGGGGGGAGAGAAGCTGAGAGTCAGGGGAGTAACCCCTGTGACTACTCCCCACATGACCCCACCCCTAGTCCAGGTCCTCCACATTCTCCCCATTCCATCCCTTCCCATTTTAGCGGGGGCAGGCCAGGGAAGGATGTGTCTGGCCTGGCTGAAGCTGCTTCAGCAGGCTGGGCGGCACGGCGGCAGAGTGCTCCGGTGGGCCGAATGGCACGGCTGCAGCCTGCCAGCCCCAAGCTGCAGCTGCTTCAGAGGCTGGGGGGAGAGCAGCATTCCCAGAAGTGGAGAGACTCTGGCCCCGACTCTTCCCTTCTTGCTCTGCTGCCTCTCCCCCTCTCTATACCTGTTCATAAGCCGACCTTCTCTGATGCTTCCCTTTTTTACTAAAAAAATGTGGCTCATGAATGAGTATATCGATAGTTTTTTGTGATCTCTCCCCCTTATACCTTTCGCCTGCCTTTAACATTGTTTTATTTAAAAGGGAAGAATATAAAAACGTGTACAGGTAAAGTACACTCATACTCAGGCAATGCTCCTTGTGCTAGGATCAGACAGAATTCGAAGTCTCCCTTGATCTCATTACACGGATATAGTAAGTACTCTTATTCTGTCTTCATACTAATCTAATACTATAGAAAGGCAATGATTAATTCAAAGAGCCATTTTCATCCACAGCAATATGATCCCTAGACTAGTGCTCAAAAGGCAGAAGACAAAACTAATTAGAGAAAACACATAATAAAAGGTCAAACAGTAGAGAAATGCCAACATACAGCACCAAGTGTGTACATTATAAAGTTTCAGATGGCAATTACAGTCACTGAAATACACTATATATTTGCTGTATGTTTGATAAATAAAAAAGTCCCAGATCCTGTCAACTTTTCTTCCTGGTCTGTACTTTTGCAAGTTGTGTGTTCAGTTCTATAATTAACTTCTGACAGTTTAGGGTACACACACTTGGTAACAATCAAGGTTAAGCACAAGTACTAGTTAAGCAAATGACAGTCAGGTTTCTGCACCAAATGTCTGTTACTTGTCTATACAGTGCTTAGCACAAATGAGCCCTGATCCTTCATTAGGCTTCCCAGGCACTACAGAGTAATTACATAGCTATATACAAATATAGCTTCAAAAGAAATCCTAACTACCAAACACAGGAACTAAAACTTTACTAAGATATAAAGGAGTCCAAGATTCACAATTTCTTGACTAACTCAGTAAAAACTGAAGGATCATAAAGCTAATCTCAGATAAATCCAAGCTAAAAATTCTGAAATACTGTTGTAATTTAAGGAGCCTTGTCTGGGAAAGTTGTCACTAGCAAAATTCTTCAAGTCAAAAAGCACTAAAAAAGTCTGTGAGAAGTTGTTTAAAAAACACACACACACAAAACTGAATAATTTCTATCTTGGATTAGTCTAACAGAAACCATACCTACCATGTAAAACCTGTTCTTTTTGAAAGATGTGCAGACTATTGTTGGATCTGCCTGGATATTCTGGAGTACAGGGTTTTCAGATGCTTTCATCTCTATAGTGGTTGCAGCACGATGTTTCTTTGCTACACCTTGGAACAAAGCCAGTTGCATCACCCTGATATTTTCCTGTTTGCCTAAGATACGAACACACCTATAGTACATGGTGTTCAAAAACAAAAACAAAACAAAAAAAAGTATGACTACTGTTAAACTTCCATGTCATACAGTCAGTCTCCTCCAGCCATAACTAGACTCTTAGCAGAATTCAAGAAACACTGCTCTTCATCTTATCAAATATATGTGTCGCTATATATAGAGGGAGGGAGGGGGCAGGAGGGAACGCTATTACAAGTTTATTTACAATGCTTTCCCTTTTCAAAACTCTTACAAAAAAACTGACTACTCAGCCTTTCCTACCCTAAAAATCCCCAAACCATCGATCCTCATTTATTCTACCATGCAGAATTATAAACAAAAAACGGTCATTAACTTTCCATTAGTGTATCTGATTGTATTTACTATGAGCCAGAAATTGACTGCCTGTGCAAAATAATTATTCCAAGGATTTTTATGCATATCTTCTCTCATTTTACCAAGTTTTAAGCCATAAAATTCAATATTTGGCATACAAACAGTTCATTTTCAACCTAATTCTGAAGAAACATAAAGATCTATTGACATGCAAAATTTTAAATGGAACAAGAATATTAAAAAATTGGCTGAAATTATAGACTCTTTGAGACTAACCATTATATGTAGGTGCATAAACACAGTTGGAATAAGACTTACCGGTTAGTTTCTACATTTATGACCTTAATACCCAGCATTGTTCCATAGAGCACAAAGTGTCCAGTTTCATCAAAAATTATGTTAATTAACCTGACTGCATCCACCTTCTCCAACTCACGCTCAACAGCCATACGTCGGCCAAACTCCATGTCTGGCAGCTGTTGTCTCATCTGTTGCAGCTCAGTAAACATCTACAGAAACAAGACAATCAATCACCAATGGTATGAATATACAATAAATGCTATGATCTAGCAAAGGATTGAAACACATACTTAACTTTCACTTCAGTAGAATTACTCAGCTATTCACAAGCTTAAATAAATGTTTGAGTGAATCATTCAAGTATTTTCTTTAGCTAACGCAGGAACTGAAATATACACAATTAGAATTATTTTTCTTTTGACTATCTAAACTCAAGCTGTAGTTAGCATCCAAGACCCTGGCAATGAAAAAAAAGTATGTTTGCTCTAACAAAGCAATCTTTAAAAAGATTTTTCCCCTTACATTTTTTTCCTGATTTTGATTAAAGCAGACATTTTTTTCAAATGCTTTCTAGCAAAATGGGCAGTCTAGCTGCACAAAAATTACATTTCCTAAATGAAAAACAGCAATTAAATTTCAAAGTATATTTAGCACAGATTAACATGTAGAAGTTAGATACCATAGAAGTATAAGATTAAAAGATGCTAATATAGAAAAAAACTCCTTTGTAATATAAGGTAAATAATAAAACCCATCTTTAAAAAAACTGGTGATAAAGTAGATAAAAGGTACTGGGGAGTAAATTAATATACAAAAAAAGAAAAATCAGAATATAGAAGGAAAATTGAACTCACACTCAGGGATTCATCAAAGACTCTCATAAGCTTCCCAGTCAAGAACCTGAAAATTCTAACTTTTCTATCGGAACCAATAGTGGCCATTTTCTTGCCATCAGGTGAGAAACATATACTGGATGGGTAAGCTTTACATTTAGCAAATTCATATAAATCGGTGTCTGTTTTATACTCCCAGTTCACATTTTTGGGGAATTTATATTCATGAGGAGTCCCAGTCCAGTATTCAATCATTCCAGACTTGTCAGAAGACACTACTACTTTGTAGGTGGGGTTCAGCCGTATCTGAGTAAGAGGGGATGTATGGAGTTTATCAAAAACATGAAGTGGCTGGTTATTTCCTCGACCATCATATATAAATATTTTTCCTGTGCTCTTCTCAGAAGATGCAACAGAAGATATGGCATCTCCAGGGCAGTATATCCATTCACACTGGCCAGGGCAGTAGCTGGAACAGAAAGTAGAGGAAAAAGCAAAAACAAAATAAGCACGCCTTGATTTACCTAGATAGATATGCTAAATAGACAAGGTGGGTGATGTAATATTTTTTATAGGACTAATAAAAAATATTACCTCACCCACCTTGTATGTTTAATATTCTAGGATCAAAATGGCTATAACAATACTGCAAACACTTGGCTACACATTCGTCCACAGGCTAGATTTCTGTTCAGTATTATTTTCTATATTACAGATAAAGAGAGATCAATAATTTGATAGTCCAGAACATATGTAGCAAGCTATCTCCTCAACTTTTTGAAGTCAAGTGAACTATCAATTTGAAATCAAATGGCAGAGGCAATTTTTGGGTAGAATTATTATTTACTAGCTTTGGATAATATGTCGTCTATGAAAATTCAGTGGTGTATTACTGAAGGAATGTGCCAGTTACCTAATCTCTGCTCTTCCACAATGCTTCACAAAGTAGTTGTGACAGGAAGTTAGGGTACAGACGGTAGGTGGGGAAAATAGGGATGTGATCCATTACAATATCTGGTGTGGAAATCTATTAGTACTAAACCTTCATGACAATAGCATTTCTTCTCTGTCCTGAAATTGATAATTTAAAGTCAGATTTTGGCACAACTGAAAACAAAGGCAGCTGTGCCATCAAATTCAACAGGAGCAGGATCGGGTCCCGCAATAAGTCACCAGGACTGTATTACAAATTGATTAATAAAAAGATCAATAGATTATAAATTGCAACAAACCACGAGGACCATATTATATCAATCAAGAATTCTGAAGGAATTTAAAATGAAATGGTTTAGCTGCTAACAAAGATATTTACTCTAATTAAAATGAACCAGAGGATTGAAGAATAGCCAATGTTATGCTTATCTTTTAAAAGGATGCTAACAGATACTCTGGGAATCATCTGATACTGAAATAAGTCTCATTGGTCTATCAGCTAGTTGAAACAATACTAAAGCTAGAATTATGAAAAACAAAAACTAACATTATATAATACAAAGAACCAGGACAGCCTCCGGAAACAACTATGCTATCTAGAATTCTTTGACAACTCAACTAGCAAATCCCTAACAATTGGTAGATTATTTTGCAAGTCCAAAATAATTTTGGTAAAGATCCTCAAAAAAGAAGCTATTAAGGAAATTAAGTAGTTGTGGCATGAAAGCCAAAGTTCTGTCATGGATTAAAAACTGGTTAAGAGGCAGAAAACAAGAGAACAGCTGTCAGTCACAATGGCAGTACAGAGACCAGACTGTGATCAGCTCTCCAGTTAAAAACAGTAGCTCCTACCCTAACTGCATTGATTTAAAAACTGGTTGTACGTGGACTGTTAAATATTAAAAGTAAGTAGAAAAGGTAAGGTAAACTGAGAATAGGATTAAAAAAATAAAACAAAACAATCAGCCCTAATAGAAAAACACTGTTTATTTCACTATGTGAATATCGCAGTAATAGGTGTGGTACAAAATGCCTATGTTGATATGATACTTTCAGAATGAGAAATACTAAAGACCTGACAAGAACTTTCTGTGGGCTATAGAACACTTGTTTTTTCATTGTTTTTGCTCTCTTATGAGATATGATTACCATCATGTATCTTGTCATATGTTATATGACACATATCCTCAAATGTCAGGTGCATGTCATACTGAAAAATATGAAAACTTTGTTGCACACTTTTTACAGCAGGAGATTAAAGCCACATATAGTACAATTCTACATATATCAGGAAATCTCTAAACTGCTGGGCACACACTCCCTTAACTTAGTTAAATAAAGGCTGATTGGAATTTTTTCTTTTTTAAACTTAAAATGATCAATAATAATTTGGTTTAATTCACTCTTATTCAAAGTCCTCAAACACTTACGATCACCAAAAATGTTTTTACAGAATGAAATGACTTACCCAAGTTTCAGCATGTTGATCATATCAAAGTTCACTACATCAAACACCTTCATTGCTTTGTCATCCCCAACAGAACAGAATAATGCCCCTTCGGAACTAACTGCAATACTCTCAATGACCCCTGTTACAATAAACCCAATATAATATTAAAACATGGAAGAGACAGATACAACGTTCAAAACAAAGCATGAAGAGTATCTGCCACTTTGAAGGATTATTCAATTAAAGCTGTAGTACAGAATGATAAAATACACAATACTATATACAACAACTGCAGGCTCTAAATATTGTTCTCAGATCTGAACAACATTTTAGAGCCTGCAATTGTTGTATATAGTATCTGTACTTTAAAGCTGTAGTACAGAATAATAATAGAGTTCTACATTGCACTGTTCATGTCTGCATTGTCTTGGGGCAGTTAGCCACTCTATAGAGAATTAGTGACCCAACATAAAATTGCTTATTTTTTTAATTGCTCCACTAATCCCACTTAAGAAAATAATGTATTTTTTTTGGCTCAGAAAAGATCAAATTTTATATCTGTAAACATACTTGTTGAAGTCAATGGTAGCAATTAAACTTTTGGAAGGACTCTAAATAATATATTTTTAAAGCTGATTGTTACATCTAATTAAAGATAGCTATTTACAAGTTTTACTGTTACCATGAACAATCAGTATCATCAAGTTCAAAAAATGAAGCACAGAAAAATTATAAAATAAATTGTTAAGAATCCTATAAACCATACATCTAACAAACATTAAAGTTTATTTCTACACTAACTCCTAATCCCTCAGAATCCTACTGCATAATGGAGAAGGATCAGATACTCCAACTTTGGAGAACACCTGATGAAACAAATATTTAACTACTGCTTGATATTGCAAATATAGAACATAGATAGTAGAGTTGAAGAAAAATTGTATTCTAATAAAAACACATCAAATACAATATAATCTCTTACCTAAATGGCTACGAAAATGTTTAACAAATTCAATCCCTTCTTCTACTTTCTTCCAGAATTTGACATGTCCATCATGGCTGGCAGTTATGATAAAATCTGTCCTGCAATGGTAAGAGTATTAATTGAAACATAACGTTAAAAACTAGAGGGTGGAAGGGAAGAATCAATAATGGTGTACAAGATCAATTTTTACTAGTACAGCATAGCTATTGAAATGGATACGCATTTTTTTCCCCTTTTTCCTCATTCAGAAAAGTACAACATGAATATGTAATATATTTGCAAATAGTGGGTAACAGCTAATATCAAGACCTTACATAGTAGTACAATATTCTTTATATCTTAATGTAAACAATCTTGAGTCTGTCAAAGTGTGCAGTAGCAGTTCCATCTCAGTATTAATAATTAAAAAGCAAGATATTACCTTCCCACACTGTGACTTGATTTGTAAAAAGACTACACCAACTGAAACAACACACTTGAGTCTTATTTTTTTCATGCTAATATTGTTAGAAGTAACATGCAATTATAAGAGGTTAGAGATTTTTTCTGTCTCTGCAGTTGTTTACTTTCTGATGCATTTGATGTATAGCTTCTCCTGCTTGTGTAGTTATTTCACATTGAAACAGGGATGAGAAAACGTAATTTAAGAACAGGAAAATGGGATTTTAAATCCACAAAACTAAGCAAGGGGTTACACAGTACTACTTTTAAATTGACTAGATTTCAAATGTGTGTCTCTTTAACCAAACCAAATCTATTTGAATTAGCTCTGAAAAATTTAAAATCTCACCTCCAAAATCATCAAGTTCCATTAGGAAAGTGTCTGTTAAAAAAAAACTTCCTATCATAATCACATAAAAGTTTTGGGACTGCAAGACACTGTGAAAAACAAAAGACTCACTTAGTACACACTACATGTGTAATGACATCTCTGTGCATGTAACTGCGTTCATACATTGAAGCACTCGGAAGATTTTCAAGGTAGACATGTTCAAATTCAAGGACTGAACAAAATAAGAGAAAAGCAGAAATTATTTCCTTTTAATAAATATTATATTTCATCTTCTGCTCTTTATTATTATTTACACTTGGATTAGTTTACCTGCATTAGTTTTAGTAAAAAAGGTGAGATATCAGAGCATCATACTAACATTATGAATGAGATTTCTACCACTATTTTTTGAACCTGGATCTCCCAACTGCTGGCATGCTAGAAACAGCTAATCTCTCATTTCATTACTATTTAAATAAGCACACCGTTTTAAACAAACAATTACACCTGTTTTCTGAAATGATAAAACAATATTAGTGCCAAAGGCCAAAGTCTGTCCCTATATGCATTTTCTCCCTCCCTCTCCCCCACTCCTAATTAAGTTAACTTGAGCGTCCAAGGTCAGAATTTGGCCTTATGCAAATATTTCTTTAAAGTGCATTATTTCTCATATAAAGGAAACCTTTCACAAAGAAGACTTGACAACAGACTATTACTATAATTTTCAGAAATTTGGGGACATGTATTTAGAATCAATACATCTCAGGTTGAAGTGTCATAATTTATTCCAAGAAGAGAGATAACTAGTCATGACCCGAGGTTTAAGGATTTATGTCCCTTCTAAACACAGTTTTTCCTTTTTATTCTTACTAGTCATTGTGTTATTCTCTGGAACACATACAGCTTTGCAAGATTCAAAATAGATTGCACATTATATGGATAATAAGAACATTCAGTCACAAACTGGTAAGGATTAAAAGAAAAAACAATGTTTAGAAGGGGCATAAATCCTTAAGCCTCAGGTCATTCGGTTTGCTACAGTCATGGACATCATTATCCTCTGTTTGATATGTTAACTGAAAACAAAGTCCACTTATATAGGTATCTGAAGTTACTGCTTCTTATTTTAATTGAACATATTCTTGTTTTTTTCCTCTCAAGAAAGTATCATCTAGGGACAGCACACCAAAAATAACTAATATTAGAAAAGGTGGTCTATAACTACAGTCATGAAAGAACTCAAAAACAAACAAATCGTCAATCTTCTGTTACAAGGTGACAATATCTGAACAATAAGAAATGTGTTTACTGACAGAACAGATGTAATCACTGTTACTTTTGAGCACTCAAAAACATGTCAGGTACCTCACAAAGGTTGTAATAACATTGTACCTGCCCTGTAGAGTTTGCAGTGTAAGTTTGACATGACAAAAATGTGTGATTCATAAACAGACTAAAGGGAAAGGAGAGAAAAATGTGACAATATCACATCACACAATTATTGAACAGGGAAAGTACATATCTTGGAAGTTCCTTTGGCTTTTTTTTTTTTTTATCTTTCTCCTTCCTTTTTTGGTGGTTTTCATTAAGCAACTAAATCAGCTTCATCATTTGTATGTCACTATTTAAGATCTAACAATTGCATCTCTACCCATTTCATTAACAGACTGCAAAAAGAATCAGATTCTTTATGGTCCAACTCCTTAAATGACAACTGTAGCTATTTATCTAGCGGGAGGCTACTGCACTCATTGCTATTTAATTTAGTAGGCCTGTGTGCGGATGAAGAGTCAATCCCATGTTTGTATTATGGCAGAATCCAGGATGCAGATGTCAATCAGGCAACTCTGTTAAAACTGTAGCAAGAAAATAACAAGCAGCTGATTGCTAGTAGTTGTCTATTTTTGAGATTTTAAGCTTTGTAAAGAATCTGTTCATGCAGGTGTTCTCCAAGAAGTATGTCTGTTGCTTTACCCTAGCTTTACAAATAAAATGTGATCTTCCTTGTAGTGAAGTTAAGCTTTTTCTTTTGGATGGAGGAGTAATTAATCTTCATAAGTGAAAGCATTTCAAACTGTAGGCCTCAGTGCACATGCTTAACTTCCATACTGTGAATAGCAGGGTGGCTCGTGGTAGTAAAGTTAAGATTGTGCCTGTTTGCACAGTCAAAGCCATAGTAAGTGACATCTCGAAGTATCTGTTCCTATAAGCCTCTTTCTTAAGGCCAAGAGACACATGAGAGATTTACACCAAGGAAAAGTTTCAAGTTCTTGTGCTGAGCAACCTTCAAAACAAGTCAGAGAATGCAGCATCTTAAATATTTTCCTTTGTTGCATGAATAGAGAAACCACTCTTTGACAAAACGCATATCCACGTACTGCTCTTAGCCAATTCTACACCGAAGACAACAAACTTTACAGCACTGGCATGAAAATTCACCAGCTAGGGCACAACGTTTTCCCGATCACCTTTTATAACAACAAAACAAAGGTACTTTTGTTATTTTTTAAGAGAAGGAGAAGGAGCTACTCATTATGGACACGAGGCTGGATCACAGCCAGGTTGGGGGCAGTTTTGACTCTGTTCTCTCAGAAATGCCAGCGGTGCAAGTGTTTCGGAGGCGTTTACCATCGCTCCGGCACCCTTCCCGACCGGAGCCCGTATCCCAGCGCCCGCCCGTCCGGACTCCCATCCCGGACCACCCCGCTCCCCTGTGTCCCAGACCAGGGCGCGGCTCTCCGCGTTACCTCTCCTCTTTTTGGCCTGCGCAGCCTCCCCCGGGAGGGGCCCGACCCAGCGCTCCTCTTCCTCCGGTTCCTCGTCTCCATCCCCAGCTACAGCGCCCGCCGCAACCTCCTCAAGCTTCCGCCTCTTACTCTCCGAGTCGGCGGAGGCCATGTTAGTGTGCGTCACACTCCTGCGACACATCCCGCCTGGGCGCCCGAAAGTGAGAGCGGCAGCGCTTCTCGCCGTCAGCCGGACACAACCAATGAGAGCGGAGCGCGCGCAGATTCAGGCGCGTCGGGACCCGCTCAGGTCGTCGTGAGGACTCGAGCTCGCCATGGTAACGGGCTGTTTCTCCCCATCTGTAGGGTCCCCTCCCGAGTGTCTGCGCCTCAGTTGCCCCAGGCCGCGCAGGCTGCGGGGAGTCCCCGTTAACTCCCCTAAAGGCCGCAGACGGGGGTTATGCCTAAGGGGCCGCTCTCTGGGAGACCCAGTAACCACCCACCAGTCCTGCTGTGGGGGCGGGACCTGCTGCTCCCAGGCTGTCTGTTTCCATCGCCATGGGTGACCCCTCCCGACTGCCCTGAATCGCCTGGGCTAATGCCTTGCCAGGGCTGCTGCCCCCGGTGCCCCTGTCTCCCCTTTCGTCACCTCTCACCCCGGCACCTCATGCGGTGTGTAAACGCTCCACCGAAGTGCAGCAGTACGGGGGAAGGGGCAAAGGACTCAGGCTTGCTCTTATGTCCATGCAAAGCAAAGGAGGCCTTGGTTTTTACAGGTTCAGTCCAGCCTTCCCACAGTAAGTTGCATAAGTGTTAAGGTGTTCTATCTTGGACGGACAAAGGGTTTTTTTCATTTTCTCTTCATATGAGAGTTTTTTCCAGGCTTTTAATCATTCCCCATGCTCTTCTCTGACCTTCCCCTAGTTACACAAATGAAGAGTCCTGTGGCACCTTATAGACTAATATGAAAGCTTATGCTCCAATACATCTGTTAGTCTATAAGGTGCCACAGGACTCTTTGTTGCTTTTTACAGATCCAGACTAACAAGCTCTTGAGGTCCCTTCCAATCCTAATAATCTATGATTCTATGATTCTAAGCTTACCCCTCTGATAGTTACACAATGTTCTTTCTGAGATGCGGTGATCAATACTGCGTGCAGTATTCCATGGCGGTCACAGCATTGATTTATCTATTATAACATTTTAGGTAGTCTTCTCCATGCAGCTCCTTATGCATTATAACATTTTGTTCTCTCTTTTTTTTTTCTTTGAACTGAACTGAACATAGATTTTCATTGAACTTTTTCTAGTAACCACCTGGTTAGATTGATGTAGTTTATTGATATACCAGTAAGGTGAAAGAGTAGTTAAATTTTTTCCATCCAATGTGCATAACTTTTTATTGTTACCAACTTGTCTCTGTTCCTGCCACCCCCAGCCCTTCAGTGACAACCCGCCCTTGGGAACAGGGTTGGGAACTTACCGGCCGCCTGTGGAATCCAGCTGGGCAGGAGCAGGGGAGCTCCAGTGGAGCATCCTGGTGACCAAACGCTACAGCCACCTCCACTGACGAGAGCCACCTCTGGCACCATGCACACAGTGGGCTATCCAGAGTCCCTGAAGAGACTGCGTGGTGCAGGGTGCCGATCCTAGCTGCCAGCGCAAACACCAAGGCAGCAGATCTCACTGGCCTTGGTAACAGCTATTCAGGAGCAACAACCAGGCGCTGCAGGGAGGGGCTGATGCTTTGCCACTCTCCCTCAATCTCTGCCCATGCGTTGGAGGCTGTCGGCTGCATTTGAGAAATGCTGCTTTAGTTTGTTGACTTCACTAGAGGCAGATTTCTAAATTTTGCAGGATTTCTGCTTGGCTCAAGTAGTCTATTGAACATTTCCACCTAACCTTGCCTTCCTGGTTTCCTTTTCATTTAGCGATGATAACTTCTGAGATTCTATCCAAGCCACTTCTAGGGATTTTACTTGCTTTACTTTTAGCTTTAGAGCCATTTTGACTATCATTTTACTGAAATCTCCTTTTCCAGAGTTTAGTGTCACCGTTTTTTTGTTATTCTACCTGAGTTTTCGATGTTGAAGAATGTAGGAGTGTTGGATTTTTTGCCAAATTTCCGTACTGCCAAATGTATTTAGAGAAGAGGACTAAGAATTTCCCATTTCTCTGTAAGCTTAGAGCAGATCTTAGCCACAGCAAACTATTTAACTATTTGCATTTCTCATTTAGTCTGTCTTAAGGTTGGTGTGGCTTTTTTTTTGTTTTATTATCATCATCATCTGTAGTTTTGGTCACAAGCTTTTCTGTGTTCAAACCTGCTACTTAAAAGCCATATTAATACACAGGAGATTTGCATATATGTATGCTAATAATTCTGAAGCTGTTTTACTTTACAGCACTGTAATAATCTGTATCTGGAATTTAACAAGACTGTTGGGAGGTAACACCGGTTATTTTCTGTTTGTAGGAGAGGGTAGAAGCAGCTCCTTGTCTCTATTTCTAATTGTTTGAAATCTGGAGTGTTCTTCAACTACACCTCTACCCCGATATAACACGGTCCTCAGGAGCCAAAAAATCTCACTGTCTTATAGGTGAGACCACGTTATATCGGATTTGGTCCGGTACGGCGTACTGGCCTGGTCCGACTTCCCCGGCAGTGATTTAAAGGGCCCAGTGCTCCAGCCGCTGCGGGGAGCCTCCGGCCTTTTGAGTCACCACTGGAGCTCCGGTGCCAGAGCCCCAGAGGGGATTTAAAAGGCCCAGTGCTCCAGCTGCTGTGGGGAGCACTGATCCCTTTAAATCACTGCCGGAGCTCTGGCAGCAGGGCACTGGCAGAGATTTAAAGGGCCTGGGGTTCCCCGCAGCAGCCAGAACCCCGTGCCCTTTAAATCACCGCCCAAGCCCAGCTGCCAGAGCCCCGGCAGGAATTTAAAGGTTCTGGTGCTCCAGATGCTGTGGGGAGCCCCGAGCCCTTTAAATCCCCACTGGAGCTCTGACAGTGGGGCTCGGGCGGGGATTTAAAGGGCCCGGGGCTCCCCGCTGCTTTACCACGTTATATCTGAATTCGCGTTATCGGATCGGGTTCTATTGGGGTAGAGGTGTAGTTTGGGAACGGTCTTGTATATTTAAAAAAAATATTCCTGGTATTTCCTTTTAATTATTGTTACTGCTTTCTGACTGACATACTTCTCATACGTAGTCTTCCCTTATGTTGGCATTCAGAGTAAGAATATAGAATTCTGAATCTGATTCAGGATATATACTTCTATGAAGACAGTGAAACCCACCCCCTCAGTCCTGCAAGTTATTCAGTGTAGGTGGCCCATATGTCGCTAAGGAGCCTAGTTGAAGCTAATGTGATTCTGCAAGGATACAGGGGTCTGCCTACATGAAATACACAGAGGATCTAGGCCTAAATAATTATTAAAGTAGTGTGGATATAGACTTGAACTGAGCCAAAAGTGATGTCATATGAAGCAGCACAGAAAGATTGTTAGCTTTGTTACAAGCCATATATTGTAAAAGAAATAGATATTACAAAACTTTAGTGGTCAGTATCACTTATTTTTTGTGGTTTTGTTATAGGATAAACAAGATGAACTTTTAAAGGAGGTATGTACACTTCTGATTCATTTATTTGGTTATTTTTTAAATTTAAGTAAATTGTTTGTGGCTGTTCTACATAAAGCTAAGTTTAAAGAAAATGTTCCTTGAAGATATTAGAGGCAATTTGTCAGGTAGTTCAGGTTGAAAACTTGGGATAGATTTATTATAGGAAATAATAATAATAATAATAGAAGTGTTCTTATAAATCGCAAGCTTAAAATTTATTACTTTAAACTCATGTATTTTTATGTTGCCATTGAATGTGTTTGTCGTTCCAAGGGGACTATAGATCTCACTATCTATGTTCTCTAGTTTTTACTTCTGAAATGATCTTTGTAGGGAAAACTAAATCCATATATATTTTTTAAACCTGGTGTCCACTGAAGTATTTTAAAAAAGAACAGCAATTGTTTTTGCTCTGTTTCTTATTGAGTAATCTCACTCCTGGATTTTAGACATTTTATAGCAGCATAATTATTTTGTTTTACCTACCTTTTTTATAAAGGGCAAAGTACACGTTTTCATTCATTCAAAAATGTAACAATTAGTCATATTTTCTGTCCTCAGCATTCTTGTGAAGAAAGGAAGTATTAGTAATGCTTCCCATTTTACAAATGGGAAATTGAAGCACGGAGATTAAGGCTTTGATCCTTCAAACACTTACGTAGATGAGTAACTTTATCTTTGGGTGTAGACCTGAGCTCATTGAGAATTTCCATGTGCACAAAGTTAGTTATGCATAGGAGTTAACAGGACTAGGCATATGTGAAGTGCCCAAGGTCACACAGGATGTCAAACCGAGATCCAAGACTCAGGATATGTCTGCACTACAAAATTAGGTTGATTTTATATGTCAGCATTGAGCCTTCAATTTAAGCAAGTTGATTTTGCATGTCCTCACTATGCTCTTTGTGTCAGCAGAGCACATTCTCACTAGCAGGGCTTGCATTGACTCATGGAGCACTGCACTGTGGGTAGCTATCCCACAGTGCCTGGAGCCGAATGGAATGTTGGGTTGGGCTTGGAATGCCTCATGGGACCAAAACATTTGCGTGAGTGGCTATGGAAACATGGCATTAGCCTCCCATGATGCACTTACCTGACTCTTTCCCTTCCTCCCTGAAATCAATGGCAAACAAGCCAAGCCTTTTTTGCGCCTTTTTTCCTAAGCCTGGGTTACCTGCACAGATGCCAAAGCACAGCAAACATGGACTCTGCTTAACTGTACACTGTTGTTCTGAGCATTGCAAACACCTCACGCCTTATCCTGCAGTATTTGGTCAGCTGAGGCAGGAGCTGCCACGTGGAACAATGTGATGCCACCCAAGCCCTGCTGGAAGCCATGGAACGGAGCAATTCGCAAATGCTGGTCATGCATTTAGGGATTAATAATAAGAATTTTAGTTATAAATTGGGCACACATCAGTTGGAAGTAACAGAGGAGGAGAAGGACCTTGGAGTATTGGTTGATCACAGGATGACTATGAGCCGCCAATGTGATATGGCTGTTAAAAAAGCTAATGCAGTTTTAGGATGCATCAGGCGAGGTATTTCCAGCAAAGAATAAGGAGGTTAGACCAGATATAAGGCACGGTGAGACCCAATCTGGAATACTGTGTTGCAGTTCTGGCCCCATTCAAACTGGAACAGGTTCAGAGATGGCTCCTAGGATTGATCGAGGAATGGAAACTCGTCCTTACTTGGGTCCTTGTTTAGCCCATGGGATCTGCATTACATGAGAGGAATATTATTTACCAGAAGGTAAAGACATTTAGACTTGGAAATTAAAACGAAGTGATAACCATTAAGGAGATCTACGCCTCGAGGCGGCAGACTACGTATAAAGTTTATGGAAAGGATGTATGATAATAGATTGGCAATTATCTTTCAGTATGTCACCAGTGGTCATGTGATGGGAAGTAGATGGAAAATGGGATCTGAAGGGGAGACTTCTTCCCTGAAAGTGCCGGCTGGTGAGTCTTGCCTCCACCATGCTCAAGGTTTAGCTGATCCGTCAGATTTGGTGGTCGGGAAGGAATTTTCGGCTCCGGGCAGATTGCAGGAGCCACTGGAGCGTTTTTCTCCTTCCGCTGCCATTGTGGGGCACGGCACGTGCCGGAGGATTCCTGCAGCCTTGAGTCTCAAACCACAATTTGAAGACTTCAATAACTCAGACATAGGTTAGGGGTTTGTTATAGAAGTGGATGGGTAGGATTCTGTGGCCTGCTTTGTGCAGGGGGTCAGACTAGATGATCATAATGGTCCCTTCTGACCTTAAAGTCTATGAGTCAGTCACTCATCACCTTAACATGGTGGAGCGCTGCTTCTGGGCCTGGTAAACAAACACTGACTGGTGGGACTGCATAGTTATGAATGTGTAAGGCCACTTTCATGGAACTGTGCGAAGAGCTTTCCCCAGCCCTCAAGGGCAGCAATACTAAAATGAGAACTGCTCTGACAGTTGAGAAGCGAGTGGCAATAACTGTGGAAGCTTCCAACACCAGACTGCTGCCGGTCAGTGAGGAATCAATTTGGGGTGAGTAAATCTACTGTGGGGTCTGTTGTGATCCAAGTTTCCAGGGCAATCAATACACTTCTGCTAAGAAGAGTAGTGACTCTGAGCAACATGGAAGACATAATGGATGGTTTTGCCACGATGGGATTCCATGACTGCATTGGGGCAATAGACAGAACGCATATCCCTATCTTGGCACCAGACCATCTTGCCAAAGAGGTACTTCTCAATGGTGTTGAAAGCGCTGGTGGATCACGGGTCGTTTCACCAACATCAATGTGGGATGGTCGGGAAAGGTGTGGAAAGGGAAACTCCAGTGTGTTCAGAAAGCTGCAAGCAGCAACTTTCTTTCCAGACTGAAAAATAATTATTGGTGATGTTGAAATGTAAGTTGTGATCCTGGGAGACCCAGCCTACTCCTTGCTCCCATGGCTCATTAAGCCGTACACAGGCAGCCTGGACAGCAGTAAGAAGCGGTTCAACCAGAGGCTGAGCAAATGCAGAATGGTAGTGGAATGTGCCTTTGGACGTTTAAAAGCCCGGTGGTGTAGTTTGCTTATTAGGTTAGATCTCAGTGAAAGCAACATCCCATTGTTGTTGCTGTGTGCTCCATAATATCTGTGAAACAAAGAGAGAAGAGTTTCCAGCGGTGTAGAGAATTGAGGTAGATCGCCTGGCAGCCAATTTTGAGCAGCCAGACACCAGGGCAATAAGAAGAGCATATTGAGGGGCACTGCATCTCCGTGAGACTTTGAAAACTAGTTTCATTTATTCAATGACTCTCAGTAATGTGACACTTATTTGTGTTGTTCCTTACCAAGATGTCCCTTTCATTTCATGTACTCCCCAGTAAACTTTACCCCTGCGAACCACAGTGTGCTGAACAATTAAAGAGCCTTTTTTCCTCAATCCATTAATTTTTATTATGCTCACAAATACTGAGCAAAGAAAAGTAAGATAACCTGGGGCGAAAGGGCTGATAACACGTGGGTGGGGGAGAAGGGAGACAAGGACAGCTTGCTTACAATTGCATTGCAATAACAAACAAAGGTGTGGGAATGGGGGCCTTCTGGTCCTTGTACCCTCCCCTGGAGTTAAGTGAAAGGGATACTGGACTCTCCCCACACCCCCACCCTTCATCCTAGGATGCCTGGGAGAGGAAGATATGGAACTTGATGACGATGGCAGCAAGTTCAGCATAGGCTTCAATGGTTCTCTAGTGTCCAGCTGCCTTGAACCTCACCCAGACGCCTCAACATGTCTGCTCCCTCATAATCTGCACCATTTTGTCCTGCGTGTCACGCTTGTGTTCCCTGCATGCTCTCCTGTCCTTGCAGTCATTGTGCAGGCTGTCGGACAGTGCAATCCTCCATGCGCTGAGCTCCGTCTTGTCACTATCAGAGGCATGCATTAACTCATTGAACAAGTCCTCCAGAGTCTTCTTTTTCCGCCTTCTAATCTGGGAAAGTCTCTGTTCTGGTTTGGAGGACGTGTCTATGGACAAGGTTTCAGCTGCAAAGAATACAAAGCACAAAGGTAGCATTGACAGTGAATATATTGTTTATGGTGCAAGGTTAAACCTTTTTATAAAAGAAACACCCCTCAATGCACATCCCTGCAAGACGCAACGTAATCAGAACTGCTGGCTACTGCAAGAGTCAATTTGCTGCTACAGCCATGATGAGTGAGGCCATGAGGCATGGACCAAGTACTGCAGTTTTTGTTAAGACATTCTTGGAATCAGTGGTTCCAACCTCAGAACAGCCCCCTTTCCCATGGCAACCTGGATGGTGCTTGAGGACAGGCACCAGTGTAAAGTCCCGTAAATAATTTGATTGTTACAAAAGCAGCATCGGGTTGGGATGGAAGGGAGACAAACAGGAAGCATCGTGATCCCTCCCCCCCCCCTTTTTAAAATGCTGGCTGCAATACGCAGTGATTCCTTCCAACCACAACCAGGGCACGCTCCGGAAAGCATGGTTGTGTGACCCAGAATTCACCAAATGGGTGGATTATTTATTGAATCGCTTGCTGTTTAAGGGCTAGCATTTAAAACTTCCCCTCGTTTCCCCTAGGTGATCACATGTGATATCACTCTCCTGAGGGAAACAGGCAGAAAGGGAGCAGATGCTGCAAGCGTCTGAGTCCTTATGCTGCACTGTTGTGTGCCGCAGTGATGCCAGAAGAGTTAATACTGGCGTGGCACACGGAAGCGTCCTACCATGGTGAATGAGATAAGGCAGCCCTTCCCAGAAATCTTCTACAAAGGATTGCAGAATAATTCCATGAAAGCTTCCTAGAGATCTCTGTGGAGGATTCCAGGGCAATCCCCGTGCACATAAACAGTCTTTTTGGGAGGGCACCCTCTGCATAGCTGGAGTGGCCTCTGATAACCACTATCCCAATTTTTTTTATTCACATCCAGCATTAAAAATAATATCATGTAACCCCTACAGTTTGATTGAAAATGTGTACTCACCAGAGGTGCCTTCCACAGCATCATGCTCCACCAACAATTGGTCCTGTGAGGGGATGAGCTCCACAGTTTAAAAAAAGTTCTTGGCTGTTAGGGAGACTGGATCCTCCACTTGCCTGCCATGCATTTTCCTCCTCTTCAGCAATGTCCTCCTTGTTGTTGCCCGGGGCTCCTGGGAGGTATCCGTGAAGCGTTTTGGAATAGTGATGGAGTCGCTACTAAGAATTGCATGCAGCTCCTCACAGAAGTGGCATGTCTGAGACTCAGAACCAGAGCGACTGTTTACCTCCCTTGTCTTCTGGTATGCTTGCCGAAGCTCCTTTATTTTCATGCAGCACTGCTGTGTGTTCGTGGTGTAACCCTTCTTCCCTATGCCCCGCACAATTTTGGCATAGATGTCAGCATTTCTTCTGCTGGATCGGAACTCTGCCTTCACAGACTCTTTTCCCCACACAGCAATAATATCCACCACCTCCTGGGTGCTCCACGCTGGAGCGCGTTTGCAGACTTGAACATTCATGATCAGCTGTGCTGACAAGCTCTCTACACTGATTAAACAGGAAACGAAAATTCAAAAGTTCCTGGGGCTTTAACAGGGGGATGGCTGTTTCCTGTGTACCTGGCTGAGATGCAGTGGAGTTGAAAGTACTCTCCAGAGCAGTCGCAGTGGAGCACTGTGGTACACCTCCTGGAGGCCAATTCATTCGAATTACACGGCGCAGTGTCTACAATATCCCCATGTCGCTGTTTGGGTGTCGACTTAAGCACTATGCCTCTCACAGAGGTAGCGTACAGAAGTTGATTTTACAAGCGCTTTAGCTTGGTGGAAGGGACTCAGTGGTGCAGACACATACATTATTAACTCCACCTAACGTGGCTTATGTCCATCTAACTTTGTAGTGTAGACTAGGCCTCAGTCTAGTTCCATCCTTCCCCTCAATTCTGTTAGGCTGAAACAGTTCTGGCTTCATGTATTGCTGAACCAGACTAGGATAGTTCTTATCCTCTTGATTATTAGGGCATATATAACTATTACATTACTATCTAGTATGGTGATTGTGTACTTTTGTAGTAATGATTGACCCTGAAGATTATGTGGTGGCTATACTAAATGTTACCAAAAGGTGAAATATGTAGATGTTTATGGGAATCCAGAGTTCAAGTCACTCCGTGTTTTGTAATACTATGGCACTTGAAGGTTTGTGGTTATTTCAGTTACGAGGAAGAAAAAAAATACCTTTTTGTAGGTGTTCACCTGTTGTTACCATCTCATTGTTTCATTAATAAAGTCTCCCAACAGAGGACAAAGGAAAACATGAGAACAGATGACATCAAGCACTTTGAAAAATGGGAATTTTGTGTTAGAATACAATATATAGCTATATTATGTAGCTCAGGCCTGGCCTGATGTGAGTAATTAACTCATGGAGGGAGGCCTTATTACTTGGAGGATAGAATTATGGAGATAAGCAGATCATTAAACTGAAAACAGAATGTTTGTGCTAAATAAGATAAGTTAAAAGGTCATGCTAAAAAGAGAATATCTGAGCCAGCTAAGAGGGAGAACACACATTGTTAGGAAATGATTCTCTGGACAAGATAAGTTTGGAATGTAGAGATGAGGTCAAGTGTGGACAATGCATGGTTAAAGCATGGTGCACACATGTGATGCACTGTATAGTAAATGCAATGTAATGTCTAAATGGGTATAAAGGAAGAGATTTTCTGCGTAACTTGGGAAGTGTGGTATGCTCTTGAGTCTAATCAGCTCAGTGTAGCTTTGCAATATGCTGGATAAAGATACCTGTAGTTGAACTGAGTTTTTTGGATCCCAGAGAACTGGATGAAGTCTTCTCCCAGAGCTGACAAAGTGTTCTGAATAAGCCAAGTGGAAAAGGTCTCTGAGGGAACCTCAACATATTGGTGCTTTGTTTGTTTTAAAATTCTAGTTCACTATTAGAGTTAACTGCTGTTAATTAAAGTTTGTACACTGCCCAGGATTTCTATTAAGTGCTAATAACTGAAGGATTAAGAAAAGTCGTACTGCTTTCCCTGTTTTGCTGTGGATATGATTCTCTATCGTTTCTAATTATTTCAGTTCCATACAATGACAATTATTTTCTGCTTGTTCATAGGCTGAGAAATTGGCAAAACATGTGTCATCATATCAACATGATCTGGCTCCAACAATCACCAGTAATATAGTGTGTTCTATAGATGCCAAAGAAGAACTCTTGGATGAATGTGAGGAGATATGGAGGCAGATGGAAGAGGTATGCATATCATTAGTAATAGACTAAGTTTATTGTAGGTCATCTTCAAAAACATGTATTCTCACAGAGAAGGCTGGGAGAAAATAATGCAAAATACAGGCCAAAAGTGAAAGTGTAAATGGCACTGAGGGATCCATTATAATGTGATTTTTTTTGTTTGCAGTATTGATGTTATGTCTATTTTAGATTATCAAAATGGAATGGAATGTAAGTTTAAAAACAAATAAAAATATTAACTATTATTATTTGTATTGAATTAGCGCTTAGTGGGCCCAGCTGAGACTGGGACTCCATTGTGCTAGACTCTGTGCTAGACATTGTACAAATACTAAGTAGATGAGAGAAAAACAGAGTGTGGCAGAGGTTTATAGAGCAGTGATGTTAATTGCCAAAGGTCAATGGTCAGTGGGAATACTAGGGCCTTGTCTACACTACCTGATTAAATCGAATTACTTTAAATCGATTTTATAAAACCGATTTTATAAAATCGATTTAGTGCGTCCACACTAGGATTCTAAAATCGATTTTGTGCGTCCATGGCCCACGTCTAGCGTCGATTTCAGGAGCGGTGCACTGTGGGTAGCTGTTCCACAGCTATCCCATAGTTCCTACTTCGCTGGTTGAGAGACCAGGCCTGCTGGGACCAAAACATTGTCCCGGGTGGTGCTGGGTACAGCCTCACCCCTCCTTTGTAAAAGAGCAGCCAACCATTTCGCGCCTTTTCCTGGGTGAAGAGAGCAAACGCCATAGCACAGCAAGCAGGGACCCTGCTGAGACCATGACCCTGCTGAGACCAGTAACGCAATCGTGCAAGTTGTAAAACCACGCGCACTCTCGTGCTGTCTTGCTGAGCCTGATGACTGCAAATTCAGGAGGAGAGGGGAGGAGGAGAGGAGGAGGAGGAGGCGGGCAGCTATGGCACCGCACCGACAAGACGATGATGATGATGACGATATGGAGACTGATTTCTCCCTACCGTGGGCCCAGCATTTTGGAGCTACTGCTGGTATGGGGCAGCGTTCTACACATGAACACCATTTGGGCACGGGAAACAAGCACAGCGGTGGGACCGCATGTTTTGCAGGTGTGGGACGCATTCCAGTGCTGCAAAACTTTTGCATGTAAGAGCACTTTCTTTGAACTTTGTGACTTGCTTCCCCTGCCCTGAAACGCCATAATACTAACATGAGAGCACGCCCTCACCAGTGCAGAAGCGAGTGGCCATAGCCTCTGGAAACTTGCAACTCCAGACAGCTCCGATCAGTCGGGATCCATTGGAGTGGGAAATCACCGGTGGGGCTGCTGTGATGCAAGTAGCCAAAGCAATCGTTAACGCTGCTGCTACGAAAGTTGTGACTCTGGAAACGTGCAGGTGATAGTGGATGGCTTTGCTGCAATGGGTCCCTACTGTGGGGGGCCATAGATGGAACCCATATCCCTATCTGGCCCAGAGCACCAGGGCACCCAGTACGTGAACCGCAAGGGGTACTTTTCCATGGTGCTGCAAGCACTGGTGGATCACAAGGGACGTTTCACCAGCATCCACGTGGGATGGCCAGGAAGGGTTCATGACGCTCACCTTCTCGAACACACTCTCTTTAAACGGCTGCAGCAAGGAATTACTTCCAGACCAGAAAAATAACAGTTGGCGATGTTGAGATGCCTGTCCATTTCCTGGGTGACCCAGCCTACCCTTATGCCATGGCTCATGAAGCCATACACAGGCAGCCTGGACAGTGGTCAGGAGCTGTTCAACTACAGGCTGAGGAATGCAGGATGGTTGTAGACGTGTGCATTTGGGCGTTTAAGGGGCGGCTTTCGATCATTATTACTCGCTCAGACCTCAGCCAAAAGAATGTCCCCATTGCTATTGCTGCTTGCTGTGTGCTCCACAATCTCTGTGAGTAGGGGGAGACCTTCTGGCGGGGTGGGAGGCTGAGGCAAATCACCTGGCCGCTCACTACGAGCAGCCCAGACACCAGGGCGTTAGAAGAGACACCAGGGGCGTGCGCATCAGAGAAGCCTTGAAAAGTAGTTCAGCGCGGCCAGGTAGGTGTGACTGCAGTGTTGTTTCCTTGATGAACACTCCCGCCTTCTTGATCCCTGTAAGCACCCACCCTCCCCTTACTTACAGCTTGCTGAAGGACTTTTAAAAGCAACTCCCCCCCCCCCCCTTTGATTACATCTAGCTGAAGGAATAAAGTCAGTATATTTGAAAAAATCGTTTATTTCAGTATTAAAAGTCATTTGTTATTGCTTAAAATCATGAGTTCTTTTTAAAAATCATTCCTGTAAGAAACCACCCTCCCCCGTTTGATGTTTCTTGATTAGAAAGTAATTAATAAAGAGCACTGATATTCTAGGTATCCCTGCATGGTGTGCTTTGGAGAGGATCGGAGTAAGGAAAAGCCTGAAGCACATTTCAGCTTAATGTCAGCCTTTGGTTGGGCTGTCCATGGGGGTGGAGTGTTCTGGTGCAGCAAAGCCTTCCCCCACGCATTCTAACACGTCTGGGTGAGGAGATATGGACTTGGGGAGCTTCGGGGTGGTTAAACATGGGCTGCAGTGGCACCTTACCCGCTGCTGTTCCTGACATCCACCATGCGTCTGAGGATCTCAGTGTGTTCACGCAGCAGCTCCAGCGTTCATCACGCAACGCAGTCTTCCTGCCTAACCTCTGATCTTCCTGCGGCTTCCTTGCGCCACCTCTCTTCTACCTGCCGTGTCTCTCTCCCGCCACCTCTGTTTTCCTCCCGCCACCTCCACTCGAGCGTTCTCTCCTGTCCTCCCGGTCACTGGCATCTTTCTTTGTATTTTGCTTCCATTCCTTCCAATCATTATGATGAGCTCTTTACTGTGGCTACTTCCATGATTTCTGAAAACATTTCATCTCGAGTTCTCTTTCTCCTCCGCCTTTTGGCTAGCCTTCCAGATGGGGCAGGGAGTACAGAACAGTGCGCAGCTGTATGGGGGAGGTAGCAGAGTACAGAGACGTATGTAAAAAGATACATTTTACAGAAACAAATGATTTACAGTGAACCAAACTATGCCCCTTACATAGCACATGTGATTCACTACAAGGTCGAATTTTGCATTTTAATACTGGAGCTCTGTCCCTGGGGTCAGAGCACATGCAGACGCAGGTTCCGGTCCTGTAATCATAATTCAGCTTCCATGCAGCCATGGTAAGTCTTTATGTTTGACTTCTCCAGGGTTCTCCCAGCTCCTCCCTTCTAAAGCTCCCCTCCACCCTCACAGCGCGTGGCTGTTAGCTGGGAAGAGTTCCTGCTCGCCAAACAGACAGAGAGCCCAGCACAAGCCTTCCTATGCTCTGTGAAGCAATGATTTCCAAATTACGTCATGCATGCTGGAGGGGGAAAGTTTCATTCAATGAGGGACTGGATTAGGGCCTTGCCCCGAAATCTACTGAAAAGGCTCTTTGATTTCCTCCAATATCAATTCATGGAGATTCTTGGGAGGATTTTCACTCTCCACCCCAGACATGTTAACGAATTTTCCTGTAACTGTACTGCTAGAAGAAATGACAACGCATGTTCCAAATTTATAATTAAAAAACGCTTGTTTGTAACCATGATTGATAGAAACATTCACTCACCAGAGGTCCCTTCTCATGGCTTCACTGTCTGGGATAGTGGCTTGGTTGGGCTGGAGGGTAATTCAGGCTCAAAAACAGCTCCTGGCTGTGTTGGTAATTGAGAGCTGTGTGCTATCTGCAATCTCTTCCTCCTGCTCATCTTCGTCATTGCCCCCTCTGCAGAATCCTCAGCACGGTTGATATTGCAACACGTGACCTCTGATCCACGGCACGGGTGGGGGACTTGTTGCCAAGCCCCCAAAAATTGCATGCAGCTCTGCCTAGAACCTTCATGTTTTCGGACCTGCTCCAGACTTCCGTTTGCCTCTCTGGTTTTCTGGTATGCCTGCCTCAGTTCTTTGACTTTATCCTACATTGCAACGAGTCCCTCCTGTGTCCTTTTTCAATCATAGATTTGAAATTCTTTCAATGTTTCTCATTTCGTTTGCGAACGGAGTTCTGTAAGCACTGAATCACACCCCAGATAGCATGAGATCCACTAGCTCTTCTGTGGTCATTTGGAGCTCTTTTTCTATTCTCAGGAGACTGCATTTTTAATGTGCTGCTGAGCTGTACGTGGTCACCTGTGCTGCTCAGAGCCCACGCTGGCCAAACAGGAACTGATTCAAAACTCCGCGGGGCTTTTCCTGTTTACCTGGCCAGTGCATCGGAGTTTTGAACTGCTGTCCAGAGTGGTCAGTGGTGTCCTGGGATACCTCTTGGAGGCCGTAACTTCGATTTCCGTCCACCTACACTAATTCCGAATTAGTAACATCGATTTTAGGGTTACTCCTGTGGTTTTGAAGGAGTACTAAAATCGATTTAAATAGCCCTTTAATTTGAATTACAGGGCGGTGTAGTGTGGACGGGTGCACCATTAATTCGAATTAACGCTGTTAAATTCGAATTTAAGGCGCAGTGTAGACGGGGTCTAGGAATAGAATTCAGGTTTTTTCTGACTTCCAAGCCAATGCCTTAACCATTAAACTGTTCTGCCTATCCACATTTTTATTGTTACTTTAAAAAAAAAACAAAAAAAAAACGCAGAATCCCTGTCTGATTTTTTTAATGGTTTTGAGGACTCACTATACATTCTGAAAGATGCTAATACACCCATTCTAATTCAATTGGATGTGAAAGGAGCAGTTATGTTCTAAATTATGGTACTTTGATTCTGAATGGCTTAACAGGATTTTATGTAGTATTCATACGCAGTAGTATATTATTTTGAGTACTGTGTACTGGTAATAAGATAAATAAAACTATAACCCAACTAATGCACATGAATAATCTGTTCTGTCAATTTTAGTTCAATAACTACAGTGAAACCCTGCTATAACACAACCTTTGGGGTCCAAAAAATCCTATCGTGCTAAATGCGGGGTTGCGGTATAGCAGGGTTTCAAATCAGTCCGGTGGTCTCCAAAGCGGTGCATTGAGGTGCACCGCCTGTTGCCCCTGGTGCCTAGTGCAGCAGGGTAGATGAGCTGTGGCCCCCCGCCTGCCGGGGACAGAGAACTCCGGGGCTGCGGGCGCTGGTGCTCTCTGTCCCCAGCAGGTGCAGGGCTGCGGCTTCCCTCCCGCTTCAAGAGGAGCCATGGCTCCCTGCCTGCCGGGGGTAGAGAACTCCGGGGCTGCGGGCATCAGTGCTCTCTGTTCCCGGCAAGTGCGGGGCCACGGCTTCCCTCCCGCTTCAAGAGGAGCTGCGATTCTCTGCCTGCTGGGAACAGAGAGCACCGGCGCCAGCGGCCTCGGAATTCTCTGTCCCCAGCAGGTGCAGGGTTGCAGCTTCTCTCCCCTGCCATGGTGTTGTGAACCATTGGTACAATATCATACTGTGTTATACCGTACCTTAAAGGGGAGCCAACCTGAGATCGCATTATATGCGATTTTGCATTTTGGCGGGGGGCATTATTTCGGGATTTGACTGTACTTGCAGTATCTTCTTCAGTCATTTTTGCTCAGTTATTGACATTTTAGAAACAGGAATCACCTTTAAAAAGTCAAAATAAAAAATAGTTTAAATACTTGTGACTTACAATAAATTATATTAAATTTATGTAAATATTGGGGGCTGTACATAAAGAAATAATGTCTAATCATAAGTATATTCTAGGACTTCCTTTTTTCTGTAGGATTCTTTACTGTATGTACATAAGTTGGTATAGTGCATCACTTGGGATTAAACAAGCTGCAGGGAATAATGTCTCTTGCTTTATCAAGTATTCTTCCTAACTATCAACAGAAATATCATTCCAATTTTTTATGCGGGATGATGTGATCTCTCTTGCCACCAATTTTTCAGAACTGGAGGAGAATCCAAAAATTTTATCAGTTTAGATTACACCTCACCAAAGATGTTCAGTGTAATGATTTCCCAATCTCTTTAGAACAATAAAGGAAATACTTGCACACAATTTTTGATGGCAGTTGGTAGCTGCAGCTACCACTTTCTTTCTCCTTTTTGTAGACATGACATCACTAATGCACATAGTATGCTGTATCAGGTAATAGAGAGCTAATGATTAGCATATTACATGCTCAGATTGTGTGGTTTATCATCTAACATTCCATTTATTTTATAATCATTTTCTCCCTTTATTACATAGCAAAATATAATATGTTTTATTATTTTTTTCCAAAACATTAAGGATGAAGTTTCAAAACCACTGCTTGAGTCATGTAGTGTTTGGGAGAAAATATGCAGTTCTCAGGGGAAACTGACATACAACTTAATAGTGAAAGATACTGTAGGCCCATTACTAACTTCTGGGAATATTATGCACCTGTTTATCCCATAGTGGGGTCCACCTATGAAGACAATAGGAAAATGTTCACATAATGTGAAACACTTTGTCTAAGGGCATGAGCCAAGGTCGGTCATTGCCCTAAGCCGTAGAAACCAAAATGACTAAATGAGAGTATGAGACCTGAAAAAGAGCTCTGCGTGGCTTGAAAGCTTGTCTCTTTCACCAATAGAAGTTGGTCCAATAAAAGATATTCTCTCACCCACCTTGTCTCTCTAAATGAGGGTATTGTCAATCACCAAGGCAAAAATCTCTCATAATTTGCATGTGTATAAACCTCTTTCTCCCTCCCAACCTAGCTTAAAAAAATCCCCAAGTTACCAGGCAAGAGTCATACACTGCTGTCCTATGCAGTATTTCAATTCCAAAGTAACTGTAAACATTGTGTTTCTTGTAAATCACATATACCATGAACAGCTTTTTCACCCCAAATTAGAATCTGCACATTTGTTTGCATTGTGAGTTACATCTATGTCCTCCAAATTTAGGAGATAAAGAATTTTGTTGGTTTTCATTGTAAATAATTGTTGCATTTTAGCAGTAATAGAAATTGTATGCCACAAGTAAGAAGAAATGTTAAAAAATATAAACCAGGGTATAACTGTGGTATATTTAAAAAAAAAATGCTTACAAGAGGGGAATCCCAATTGATAATAGGGGCAAATAGTGCAATACAACCAGTGAAATGAATGTAATTTTAAAAGCCTCCCATAAGAAATAGATTAAAGAAATGTGTTTGGACACCAACACCATCTACTGGATACCAAGGGAAGCAGCAGAGAAATTAATCTGAAATCTGAGCACTCATTTGGCACATGTCCAATAGGAATCAGAAGATGGACCCCCTCCGACCAGCCCTGAAATTAGGATATATAAAACTGAAGTTACCATGTGCTCAAGAGACTTGACTGAACCCAACACAAGCAGCTGCAGAATCCTAAATGCATCTGACACCTGAACCAGCTGGGTGGAAAGGACTCTCTCTCCATCCCAGGGCTAAGAGGATAAAAAGAAGTGCTGAGATTTAATTTCAAAGATTGTATTTCCCCTTATGGTCTTTAATATAAATGCCTGTAGGTTATCTTGCTGAGCCTTCACTCTCTAGCGAGAGCTCAAGTAACCATATTTTAGATTTTAATTCCTATATAAGTCCATGCAAATTGATCTAAAACAGGGGCTCTCAGACTGAGGGCTGTGAGCTACATGGGGGGTTGTGAGCTGTCAGCCTCCATCCCACACCCTGCTTCACCTCCAGCATTTATAATAGTGTTAAATATTTAAAAAGTGTTTTTAATTTATAAGGGGGGTTGCACTCAGAGCTTTACTGTGTGAAAGGGGGTCACCAGTACAAAAGTTTGAGAATCACTGGCCTAAAAGTAAAGACAAGTGCATTCTTGGAAGTATGATAAATGTGTGAGGAACTGAGAATTTATGACCGTAAGTAAATGGAATAAGAATCTTGGTAATTTGCATGGCCTATATTTTACTGCTGATGGTATGTTATGTTATGTACAGGGTCAATTAATAAATTATTGGTTGGTTAAAAATAAGTAAATGTGCTGATTTGAGAAATAGTGTTCAAGTTAAAAGTTAACCTGAAAAAACCCAGTGTTAAAACTAGTAAGCTGGCTCTCTCTGTACTCAATAAAAGGAGTTATCCAACTGGATTATCTTATATATTGGCAAACTGAATTTGTTAGATTTCAGCTTTAAAATGTAACTGGCACCCTGGCAAATTCATAAATTGACCCCCTTTCATGCTTATGTCTGCACCTTGGAAAATTGGGCCATTTGTGTTCAAATCATTTTTTCTCAATGTATGAGGCATGCTGCCCTGGTGGGGGTGCAGAAGTCTACAGGGGATGCGGACAGATGTTTTCAGTTGCTTTCCAGTCTTAGCTTTCATGAAAAATAAAAAGTCTTTCTCTGTTATGCTAGTCAATAAAACTTTGAAATGTGACTCCAGTGTAATTGAGGCAGCAATGTCTGTCCAAGTTTCCAAAGAACCAGAAACAATAGCTTTACAAGAATTGTCCCATTCATTTCAGTGGGTGCTAACTCAGATGCCAGTGAGGATATTTTGTATGCCAACATCATTAACAATTTCATGACTTATCAAAGCAGGTGAGAAAGGATAGGATGTATCATAGCATAAAGATTTAAGATATGGATAGAGCTTGAACAACTCACTGTATGATTGAAGCAGGACATGATTTGAATGCTGAACTCCAGGATAACAAAGACAAAGTCTGGGAAGTGCTGGTTTAAAGTGTGAGCCATGGCTGATTCACTAACTTCCCTCTCAATTCTTCTCCCAATCAGTCTTGTCCCCACTTTTCTTTCTTAGTTTCCCCTTCAGTCCTGTCTGAGCCTCCCTTTCCCACCTGATCCCCATGTATTCAGAACATTGTCTTCCTCCTACTCAGACATTTCCCAGCTATTGTCTCTCTTTCCAGGTGGCCAATCGTCTTTTTGTAGTGCCTCCACTTCCACTTCTTCAGTTAGTGAAGGCCCAGCCCTATCCCTTTTGTTGTGATCTGTTGTTGAAACATTCTGTCATCGTCCTCTCAGGCATGGCCCCCAGCAACATGGTGGGAGCCATGCTAATACTTCTAACTATAAAACAACAACATTATTTTGGACGAATTTTAAATCACTATTTGGTTGGCCTAAGAAGGGAAGGAATAATAAGTAATCACTGTTTTTTCTCTTTCTACTAAGTGTCAGAGCAAGCTAACACTGCTAGGAATAGAAACACTTCCAGAATCAGATGCTCAGGTAAGTCCATCTTTTCTGTACTCAGCGCATAGGTGCTGACTCTGTGGGTGCTCCGGGGCTGGAGCACCCACAGGGAAAAATTGCTGGATGCTCTGCTCCTACCGGCAGCTCCCTGCCCCAGCTTACCTCTGCCTCCTCCTCTGAGCGCGCCACTTCTCCCCCTAGCTCCAGCGCTTGCCACTGCGAAACAGCAAGAGCTGGGAGGGAAGGGAGAAGAGGGGGAACGCTGCGCACTCAGGAAAAAGGAGGGCCAGGGCGCAGATTTGGGGAAGGAGTCCAGTAGGGGCAGGGAGGGGGCAGGGCAGGATGCAAGCACCTACCGGTGCTGGGAAAAGTTGGCGCCTATGACTCAATGGACAATTTTTAGTTTTCTATCAGACAAATACTAATTATCTTGCTTTTTTAGGAAATAGGTGAACATTCTTCACTTACCCTATACAAAGTTGTCTACTTTATCCTTATTGACTCTATTAATAATGTGTGAACGTTTTAATAATGGGTTCTCTCAAGCAGTAAAAAGCTGACCTTAATTTGTCAATTCCTGATATTTTTATTATGTGAACTTGGCTGATGATTCATGGTGCATCTTAATCTTGAATTTTTTAGCTGAGCAAAAGCCAAATTTGAGTCTGCCCTACCTTTTATGGAATGCATGATCATCACATAGCTTTTGTACTTAAATCTACACTTCATTTCTTACTAAATTACATTTTATAAAAAAAATTCAAACGCCTGTACCTATTTTAGTGTATTTAAATGTTCCAGAAATAGAGGAAATTATTACTGTTTCATCTCTCCTGCAACTGGGAATGGCAAACATTTTGATAAATGGAAGTGAAGATTCTTTAGCTTCATTTTTCATATGATCTCCTGACATGGTATTTTGTGTTTTCCAGCTGCAGTTTCTCAGTGTATCTCAAGAGCAGCAGTACACTAGGGGGCTGAACACTACTATAATAAAACTCTGTTAAATCAGAGAAGTAGTCCTTTTTTACACAGATATGAATATGTAGGCCCTTACGCATAAAGTGAAGACTTTAAAGTTTGGATTTTGAATTGCTATAAGATAAGAGGTAGTATACTTAAATGTTATAAAAGTTGTCATGGATGCTACTAACCTGTGTTCTGTGACCTGCATTGGCTGCCTATTAGTTTCCAGATTGATTTTTAAGTTGTTGGTTTTGATTTAGAAAAGACTGGGATCTACCTGTCAAAGAAACCACCTCTCTCTCTCTCTCCATGACATTACTGCCACAGTTGTGGTCAGCAGAGGCATGTGAGCTGAAGACTTTTCATCAGTGATCTGGAAGTAAATCTGAAATCACTGCTGATAATATTTGCAGATGACATGATTGTTGGAGTGATAAATAATAATGATGAGGACAAGGGAGTCATACAGAACAATCTGGATCCCTTGGTAAGCTAGGCCCATTCAGACAAAATGCACTTTAATACAGCCAAATGCAATGCTTGACAGATAGGAACAAAGCCATACCTACAGAATGGGGTAGGAGACTGTATCCTGGAAAATGGTGACACTGAAAAGGATTTAAGGGTCAGAATGGACAAAGCAGTTCAACATGAGCTCCTAGTGTGGTAGTGATGCAAAAAGAGCTAATCCGAGCCTGGGGTGTATAAGCAGTGTTGTAGAAGTGGGGAGGTGGTTTTACCTCTGTATATGGCCTTGGTGAAACTGGTGATAGAGTACTGTATACAGTTCTGTTGACCAGATTTTAAATGAAATGTTGACACATTGGAGAGGATGCAGAGAACGGCCACAAAAATTATTCAAGGCTATGGAAAATGTTTTACAGTGAGAGGTTTAAAGAGCTCAATCTGTTTAGTTTACCAGCCAGAAGATCGAGACGTGACTTAATTATAGTGTACAAGTACCATCACAGGAAGAAAAATCAGGTGCTAGAAGTACTTTAATTTAGTGGAGAACGTCTGGCTTCAGCTTCCAGTCAAATTCAAATTTTAACAGTGAGAATGACAAACCATAGGAACCAACTACCAAAGGAAGTGGTGGATTCTCCATCTTCTGTTGTAATCAAACCAAGACAGTATGTCTTTCTGGAAGATATGCTTTAGCCAGCTACAAGTTATGCTTTAGTCAAATACAAGTTATTAGATTCAGTACAGGGGTAACTGGGTAAAATCAATAGTTTGTGGTACACAGGTCAGATTAGATCAGCATTTCTCAAATGCAGCCACCAGGGTCTTTTCTTGTGGCCACAGCATCCTGGGCTGTGATTTTTTGGGATGGGGAAGGAGAGGTAAAGCACCAGCTCTTCCCCTGGGCTGCCTGCAGGTATTGGTCCCTACTGCTTTCCAGAGCCACAAACACTGTAGGAGCAAGCAACCAGTGTGAGTTCCCCACCTTCCCAGGGGCAGTGTGTCTCGGGCTTCAGGCTTCCACCCTGGGGTAGTGGGCAGCAGACTCTGTCCCCCAGCCACAGGGCTTTGGGCTCCATGCCTGGACTCATGCCCCACCATCACCTTGACCCTCGGTGCTTCCTCCAGACCCCGATTGCCCCTGGCCCCCCTGCCTCCTTATCCACCTCCTCATCCAGGGCGTAATTTGTCTCCCAGTATACCAGGGTTCAGTAAGTCTGCTGTGAAAAGTGATATTAACAAATATACAAATATCACTTTTCACAATAGCAGACTTACTAACTAGCAATCTAAAAATAATAATATTAATATGCAAAGCACCTTATTTTTGTTTCTATTCTGTTTAAGTCCAGCAAAGAATGGAGACAACTCTACAGTATTTTTATTATCAAGTCTGCCAAAAAAAAAAACAACCTCTGTAAATAAATTACAATGATCTGGACATGTATATCTGCATAGTTATTCGTTTTTCCTAAAGTTCCTTAAGTATTTTAGGAAATTTTTTCAGAGCTGCAACCAGCAAGAGTTGGTGGCCACACTCTAAGGCCACCAAAAAATCATTGTGAGAACCGCTGGATTAGGGATAATCTAATGGTCCCTTCTGACAACCCAAATTTGTCACTTTTCAGAGCATGCTGGAAATGGAAGATAGCTACAGGTGGGTGTGGGACTCTGGGGATTGTGTAGGGGTTGATTGATTTCAGTTATATTTATGTTGTCACTCTTATTTGAGTTGATCTGTGGAATTGATAGGTCTCTTAGTGTATTTTTAAATATTGTCAAGGGCACTCAGAGCACTGGATTGGGTGATCTTTTGTTTTATTCTGTATAAATCTAAATAATTAACTTCTAAGTAGTTGTACATTATCAAAACAAATAGACTAAGCAATAGTGATTCTAAAACTAGTAAAATGTGCTCCATTGTATCTTCCAGATTCTTCCTCATGGAATACTAAATCATTTTTTACCATATTCTGTCTCATTTTATTCAAATACTATTCAGCACATTTCAAGAGTTAGTTTTTAAATACTCTTTTTTTTTTTCCTTCTTGTTTTACAGCTTTCATTGTTAATGATGCGAGTGAAGGCTTTAACAGCAGAGTATAATCAGTGGCAGAAACGAAGTCCTGAAAGTAAAGATTTTTATTAATATTTTTATAGACTTTGTTTAAAACCAAAGATTATATGATTATCTTGGATTTCCAACACATTGTTCATCCAAGCATTTGTGTGCATATGTAGAATATTTATATTGCATGCATCATCACACCTAGGTACCTTGCAGAAATCAAAATGAACTACAGTACTGCCTACAATAGTGTCCTTCCACTTTTGTCTCTGTGCTTTCTTCCTTGTAGCACCGACATCTGAGTTAGCACCTGTTGCAATGATTGAGGCAGTTCACAACTTAGAACTACTGCTTCTCTCTCTTAAGGCTATGTCTACACTACCTTTTATGTCAGCAAAATTTCTCTGAGGGGTGTGAAAAAACACACCTCTGAGCGACATAAGTTTCACTGGCATAAGTGGTCATTGCACAGCACAATGTCAGTGGGAGAGCTTTCTCCCGTCAGCACAAAGCAGCTACATGAGAAATCTTACAGTGGCACAGCTGAATCAGTACAGCTGTGTCGTTGTAAGCTCTCAAGTGTAAATATAGCCTAACACTGCCTTTCATAGGATGGGATTTGTTGGTGTTCAGCACTCCTAAAAATCAGGCCACCAAAGAGATGAATAATATTCCAGGAGGTTATCAATAAGCCTCTATAGCAATTTCTGAAGGGCCTCCATCAAGAATTCTGGTCCTTAGTTATAGAAATTACAGGAGCATTCTGGCAGAAAACTGTTGCTGTTGAGGGTTTTATAGATAACCAATACCTTGCAATGCATACAATGTTGGATTCAGAAGCAGTGCAAAACATTTATTATGTGCGTGTGGTGCGTTCATGTTGGCCCGCTCCAGTCAAGAGGTGGACTGTCATAGTGTCTGCTAGCTGAAATTTTCAAGATAACTTTGAGGGTAACTCAGTTACAGTGCATTACAATATCCTTTTTGGTTTTAGAGTTCACAGACACCAGGCCAAACAAAGATAAGAGACACTTTGTGACATTACAGCATTCTGGGAATTCAAAAGCAGTTACTGATCCAGTAATTCCATAACATTTGCAGATCCCCTGAGATAAAGGGTATGCATCCTTCCTGTGTTCTTAGCAGTCATTATCAGACAAAACATTCATAGCCCTGTCAATTCTTCAAGGTGCCCTCTTCTACCCACTAGCTTCAGTGCCATTTGTTCTGAACTGAATTGTAGTTAACTTGAGTTTACCAAAGACCCTAATTTGGCCAGGCATTGGAAAAACAAGATCCAGCAGAGTCTATTCAACAAGAAGACACAAAACTGAATATCCTCTAATGGTACTATAGTCCAAAATGTCGTCTTATTCTCCACAATGGAAGATTGGCTCTGGATAGAACAGATGAATTCTTAATCTGCAAAGATCGTTTTTCTATACAAACTTATTTTAGAACTTGTCTACATGAAGAGATTTGGCAGCATAATTATACGGGTATAGCTCTCCTTGTGCACACACGGAATAAGAGTGCTTTTTCTATCATAGAATATCAGAGTTGGAAGGGACCTCAAGAGGTCATCTAGTCCAACCCCCTGCTCAAAGCAGGGCTAATCCCCAGACAGATTTTTGCCCCAGATCCCCAAATGGCCCCCTCAAGGATTGAACTCTCAACCCTGGGTTTAGCAGCCAATGCTCGAACCATTGAGCTATTCTAGTTTAGCTTATGTTGCTTCCAAAGTGATTGGATCACAATGCAAACTGCATATTGTGGTTTTCAACAATTTATAACTCAGCAACATCTGAACAGATTGTAATAGGAATAGCAATAGGCACCTCTCCTCCTCTGTTAAATTTCAAGTACCTATGGTGTACCTTGGAAGTAATGAAAACAATTACAATGTGAAGTACTAGACAAACTTAATTTAGGTGTTGTTACTGCTCCTTATGTAATATCAACTGAATAAATATTAAATAGAATGTTTTTTTTAAACCTTCCACAAGACACCATAGCTTTGATTTTATACTATTGTGCTGGATACGAGTCTTAGTCATGGACCAAGATCTCATTGTGTTAGGCACTGTACAAACACAGAACAAAAGTATAGTCTCTACCCCAAAGAGCTTACAGCTAAATAAATATAAGACAAAGCAATAGATGGATACAGACAGATGCAGAAGTACAAGAAATCAATGAGACTACATTGGTCCTACTGGGATCGAGGAAGTGGGTGCCCACTGCTAAAGGACCTCCCCACAGCCTAAGGGGAGGATCCACTGGGCCTGGAAGCCAAATGATTCTAGGGGACAACTAATGAAATAACAAGGGGACAGGAGTGTGGGCAAAGGGTCAAACAAAGGGAACCAGACGGGGATACAGAGCAGAGAATCCCGGACAGCACCCACTGCTTCTTGAAGGTGTCAAGGGAGCCAGTGGACGCCGCCCAGAGGAACTCTGCTCTGATGTGTGAACGGACAGAGGATTGCAAGTAGGCTCCACAGTCAAAGGAGACCCCATTGGCCAGCCTCCTCTCCCTGGTTTTATAGATGTCCATTTCAGCCAGGGCCAGGAGGAGGTTGTCTAGGAGGTCCCTTGACTTCGTGGGGCCACAAATAGGAAGTGCATAAATAAGGAGGTGAGGGGAAAAGTGCAACCAAAAACATAACAGGATGTCTAAGAGGAGCCGGAATAGGGGCTGCAACCTGGTGCACTCCAGGTAAACGTGCTCCAGGTTCTCCCTCACGCCGCAGAAGGGGCAAGTGTCCGGGATGGGGGTAAACTGCACCAGATACATGCCTGTGCTCATTGCCCCATGAAGGAGCCACCAACTGATATCCCCGGCGGGCCTCAGGACCAGGGTAGAGTATAGGCTGGCCCACCAGGGTGCTTCACCCTTGACAGGTGGCAGGAGCTCCTGTCACTTCGTGTCGGGGTGGGACACGAGGATGAGGAAGTGAAGGGTGTGGAACACGAGCGTGTATGAATGTTTTCTTGGTGCAGTCTGGAAACGAACGACTGCAAGTCCTGCAGCTGGCTCATGGTGAAGGGGCAGGGGGCCGGTTGGGTCCACGGGGCAGGGGCCTGATGAAAAGGTCCGGAGGGCCTGGGGTGGAGGGTGGGTTGGGCGTCCCCTTTCGCAGGACCCGGTCGAGGTAGGCCTGAGCAGTGGGCAACAAAGCGGCCTCACCTCTTGAAGTACGCGCTGAGGAGTACGAGGCCTGGAGAGCCCCATGCGCTGAGCGAGCGTCAGGGGGTCCAGCCAGTCTCCCCGGTCGTAGTCCAGGAGGTCTCCGACTCTCCTAACTTCTGCCAGGACCAACCTTTGGTGCACCGAGGGGGACTCCACTACCCACACATGGAGCTGGGGGTTGTGTAGCAGGAGCTCCATGAGGAGATATGCCCCCTCGGTGGCTGCCACGGACCTGGTCGCTGAGAACAGCTTCCAGGTCTGGAGGAGGTCCTGGTAGAAGACCAGCAGCCCAGAGAGGTCTTGCAGAAGACCTCTCGGATGGAGATAAAGGAGCTGCCGGTCGTATTGGAGCCCTCGGAAGCGGCACAGGAAGGCGTATGCCAGTACTCTCCATGCTGGACTACCTGCACTGTAAAGGTGGTAGGCAGTGGTCACAGTATACCAGCAACTTTTTTTCTCTTTATATATAGGGTGATAAGAATTTCCATAATAGGAAAGCATCAGTAGTTTGTTTGGTCTGGGGACCTGTCTCTAGCAGTGGTCAGTTCCAAATGCTTCAGACAAAGGAGTAGACCAAAATTAGACCAATTGTACCAAATTATGCAATGCTGTCCTATGGGGGAATATTTCTTCTTGGCCACTGCTGATGATCATCCTTGTAACATAAGGATTGCAAGCACTTTTATTTTTGCTAAGATAAATGCTCATGTTTTTTGTACTATAAATATTTAATCATTTTTAAAACCTTAAGCTATTTGTGTTACAAAAATAGACTCTTGTGGCATTAAATATTTTTACCATTATATTTGAGTATTAGTTGACTCATAATATTCTAATTTATTTGCACCTGGTTAGATTTCTTATTACATATGTTAATTTTATATAGTACAGAAATTATGTGTATATAATGAATCAATAACCTCAAGAGACAAAATGGGTGAGGTAATATTATTTCACCTACCTTGTCTCTTCAGTATCCTGGGACCAACACAGCTACAACTGTATTCCATGCAACATATACATAACTTATCCTTTTACAGTCTTGGCTTTCCCTTGTTACTTGTAATTCTCTTTTGAGCCACTTTGTTGGAGGTGGGGGTTAACTTTAAGAGATGTCATAAAATTATGGCCATTATATGAAAATAAAGAACTGCCATGCTTTCACTGTTCTGTGTCCATCTGGAATTTTCTCAGTGTATGTGTTCCTCACTGTGAGAGAGAAGATGCTTTGTTAATAGAAAACGCTGTCTGAATGATGCTAAATATGGGATAGGAATATTAGTCAAGTTGCCACAACTCAATATTAGAGCCTGAATGTCAGACTGTCTTGTACCCTGCTGTATATTTTTAGCAATAACCAGTACAATTACTATAATTGAGAGTCTGTCAGCATTTCCATTATAAACCTTGCTTTTGGGGGTTATAACTTGGCAGTTACAGATTTCATTGGGCAAAATCTTGGCACACAGGCTTGAATCCACAATGCAAATTTTAATTTTTGCAAGACTCTTTAGTCTCTTGTTCTTTCTGGGTTTCTGATACTCTATATATAGCTCTAGAGATGCTTAATCAGCTGAATTATAACTTTTTAACAAGCAGTTGGCACTTAAAATGGATTTGAATTTTTCTCTTTTCAAAATAAGAATTAACCACATTTTAAAGTTTATAAAACATATGTGGTCTATGTATAGTACCTTTTTTGTATGCATAAGATCAATATTGTGCCAGATTCCTATCACTTGAATTGGCGTTTCCATGCAAAGGCTTGCACAGTAATGATTCCTTGCATTGCTAACATCTGGTAGTATTTTGCATTGCAATCATGCTACACATTGGCTTGCTATTCCATTTGTGACCTCCAGGCTTGATTTTTTTTTGTTTTTTTTTCATATTTTGTATGTAGGAATAAAACCACACACCAGGAAAAGGCTCCAACTGGTAGAAGATGCATCAGCATATATGCCTAGTGACTAAAATTGCCTTTAGCACATCACCCCAGTGCTCCATGGTATGCACTGGCTCACCACTCAATACAGAACAATTCAAAGTCTCTGTCCTGATATTCAGAGTCCTTCATGGGATTGGCCCTAGCTTCTAAAGAGATTCCCTCTCCTTCTACCACCATGACCTCCACAAGTAATAGCGCAGGAGACCGAATTTACTGCATGTGGACTATTGAATTCTCTTCTGCAGGAGATTGCTTCTATTTTTAAATACTTGATGGGCACTCGGATATTACAATTAAAGGAGGCATGTGAGTACTTAGGTAGAAATGCTTTAAGTTGAAGGAAGAGGTAGGAAACAATGATTTTGAATGGACTGAAGTGGATAATTCAAGATAGAAAGTATCAGAGGGGTAGCCGTGTTAGTCTGGATCTGTAAAAGCAGCAGAGAATCCTGTGGCACCTTACAGACTAACAGACTTTCACCCACGAAAGCTCATGCTCCAAAACATCTGTTAGTCTATAAGGTGCCACAGGATTCTCTGCTGCTTTTTCAAGATAGAAAGAATTTCTGATCATCACAAAGTGTAGAAAATTGGTTTCTTTGAATTCTTCATATCAAATGTCATTGACTGGATCTTGGCCTATTGAAAGGGAAGAGCAGAACTCTAACTAAATAAATTCTGCATTTAAGACATTTTTAAGTCATTGTCATCATGAAATAAAGCCATGATGATGATTAACATCAGCTTAGTTCAGGGAGGTTCTACTCATCTCTTGTGATTTTGCTTCTGTCTCACATGCTTGTAATTCTTTATCTGACACTTTTTTAAATCACACTTCAATTGAACACACTTTGGGTGCAGAAATCTTTGTTGTTTCAGTATCAGCTCATACTCTGATCACTGCTGAAATCACTGCTTCACAGTTTGTTCAGTATTCATGGAGGTTTAACCAAACTTTTATTTAAAAATCTTTTAAAATAGATTTATTTTTGCAAATGTATCAAGTGCACCCTGTATTTTGGAAGACATTTAATGCTTCTATATGGGGAGCTATAATTTCTTTCCCTTTTAGTAAAAAGAAAGCTTTATCACGGGAATTGCTTATGTTAGGATGAGATATTATGGATCTTGATGTCCATATTTTGACATACAAATATGCTTCTGGTGCTATAACAATTTGAAGCTGCTATGGTAGCTTTAATTTCTCTCATTACATAAAAAGTTGCAAATGCATGCTTTAGTTTCTCAAAATCCATGTTTTTATTCACATATAAGCAAAGCAGGGAGGATGATGGCACACCTAATCAACTCTTCAAATCTCCTGAAGGGGATTGCAAGATCTATCAAACAACGTGGAAGCTCTGAATTAATGAAATCTGAGATGATCTCTTGTATTTGCACCTTTTTAAAAAGAATCTCTCTTTCTGTGACAATAATCAGCTCTCTCCATAATTTAATCCATTTTTTTAAATGATGTCCAATTGCCTCTTCTTTCTCTTGAACAACTGGAGTTTTTGAGTGAAGGGTGACTTTTGTTAGTGTAAACATAACCTAAAGCACTAAGTTCAGATGGTTTTGAGAGGAGTATTATAAATGACTGCAGAATATGTTGATGGGTCCCTGGTGAAAGATTTTATTTATTTTTTTTAAACAAAGGGAAAGGTCTTCTCATGTTCTTCTAATTACCTCAGTTTCTCTTATTCTGAAAAAAGACTTAAGACCCTGAGAAAGGTGCCTTGTACCAAACAATCTTCTTACATAACTTGGATATAAAATGTTTTGCAAAAACTTCGGCTTGTAGGCTGGAGGAAGTTCTGTCATACCTATTGATCAGACAAGTTTTATTAAAATTGGAGTTCAGTTTCGGATATATAGAGAGTAATGTGTGCAGTTTGGACCATGGGGGAAATTGATATTGAATATTTTCCTCAGTGCTGATTATATATTTGATAGGGCCATTTTTTTTTATATTTGACTTCATCCCTATAATAATGCAAATGGTATGTTTTCCTCAAAAATCAGACATGCTTATTTTGCTAAATTAATATTTATTTTAAAAAAATCAGGTAAAACAATCTGTTTTATTTTTCAGTAATCTCCACCAATCTAGATGTTCTGGTAGCATTAGGAAAGGAAGAGGTAAGTGTCTTAGTTCATTACTTGGAAGTAACTTCTTACAAGTAGGTTTTTTACAAGTTTCTTTTCATGTGATTGGCTAGCCATGAGAAATTGTGTGCGCCCATTTGAGCACTATTAATTTTTGAATTTGCTTTTTCCTGAACTTTGTTGTAAGTACTGAATATTTTTAGTTATAGTGAAAATGATGTTTTTACCAGAACTTATTATATGGTGTCTTTTATGTTTAAGATATGATTGAAAAAAAATAATGTGCTATGAAGAAGAGGCAGTACTCTGAGTTCTAGAGTTCTGTAGGAATAATATATGCAAATATCTATTTGAGTTCTTCCAGACTGAGGGAGAAAGGACAAATAAAGTATGTGTTAGTGGTAGCATTTCAATATATTGGTTGGACATTGGTATGTAACATTAGCTGGGAATATTCTTGTGGCTATAACATTGAAATGAATAGTTATACTTTGGCTAACACATAAAGACACATTTAGATTATATGGGTTTTGTTTAAAAATAACTTTTGCTTCACCTACCTTTTTGGTTTGGCAACCTCCCAGCAACTTTCCTCTGTCTTGTATCAGTCAGGCCAGGGAACCAAACTGCCAGTACAAATGCTCTTTTAACAAAAAGATTGGCCATGTATTTTCCTTTGAGTGAATATCCTCTCCACTACATGTTTGGTTTGACATTCCATTTTGTGGTTAGTTTAGCTGAGGGATACTGCATTTCTCATAAGTCCTGTATATATAAAACCCTTCTGCTCCTGGGGAATATTTTCTATATTTCATTTTTATTTGTTGGGAGCCAAATTTAAATTTTATTTTATAATTACATAATAAAGAGACTGTGATGGGGTGTATAGACCCCACACTGATGAGGAAGGTGCTAGACAGCATGGGGGCGGAGCTAGATGGGAGGCCTTTAAAAGGAAGGCAGCTGCAGTCAGCTGAGGTGAAGGAGCAGGACTGCTGAACAGGAGACTGCTGGGATTACTCCTGGAGCCAAAGGAGGAACTCCCATCTAGGAGATCTTCACATTGTCCCTATGGGAGGGAAGTCCCGCAAAGGGTAAGGGCCTATGTAAGAAGTAAGGAACTAGGGCCTGTGCCAGAACCTCCAGGTTCAAGTAACTGGGTGTGATCAGGTTCTCCCATCATCTGGGAGACAAACCTCAGGGAACTCCTATACAGGGACACAAAAGCATCTAAAGATAGTATGTAGTGGAGAGCCCCAAACTTATTAAGGGAGCCATATCAATCTCAAAAGGACAGAGAGCATCTCAGTGTTAGTCTTCAGTAAGCCATGCATCAGCTAAGGACCTAGTCCAGTAAGGTGTTGGGTACTGGCCACTCCTATGTGGAGTGCATGGCATAGAGCCTCTGACAGAGTCAAGCTCTAAATTTCTTTACTGAGAAATAGTCTGAAGTGAACCAGACGGCAGTGTCTTATACTTACCATTTCCCTATCCAAGATATGAATACCTCATTTATCGTCAGTTTGATTAGTAAGAGTAATCACCCTTTCTTTGAGATATTCTCACTTTGGAGTGCCGTAATTGTTGTTCTACCAACTATTCGTTTTGCAGTTTACTATTATGTGAGATGCGGGTTGTTACTGATTTGTCTGTCAAGATAATTTTGGTTCCCATCACTGTGGTATCTGAGTGATACCACAACAGCACTATCAGGTTTTGTTTTACGTAGCACTAATAGAGTTGCATTTCTCCATAATATACACTTCAATTTCCAATTTTGTAGTTGCAGAAAGTAGACCATGATCTTGAAATGGTGCTGTCTACAGTTCAGTCAAAGAATAAAAAACTGAAGGAAGACATGAAAAGGTATAAAGTGAATTGAAATGAAGTGAGAATCATTGTTTTGGTAGGTCTGAAAACTTCTAATTATACATTGTTCCCTCTCTCATTTTTTTTTCACTTTCATGTTTAAAGAGAACAGCAGTGGCTGGATGAGCAGCAGCAATTAGTAGATGCTCTTGATGTAACACATGAAGAAATGAAAAATCAAGTGGTACAATTTTCTGAAAAAAGGTATTTATAGTGCTTTTTTCCAGCAAAAAAAATTGAAGGATTGAATATTTAGTATGACAAAATAGATTTTAAAAATCTAATATTAATGTTTGATATCTTTTTGGTAAAGATCAAATAATCAAGTAATAAAATGCATTTGAAATCTAGGTTGCAAATATGCTACAGGCTGCACTTGCACTTTGTGATATTGAGGTTATTGATGCCATTACTGTAGCAACAGTACCTTTTTATTGAATTACATGTCACATCAGTTAAACTTTATTTTTACATTGGGTTTTTAGAGCATTACAAGAACTGAAAAGTAAAATGCTGAAAATAAGGGCATATAAGGAAGAGCTCTTGAGTGCTCTGGGGGAGTTCCTAGAAGAACATTTTCCTCTCCTAGAAGAAGATGAAAGTGCTAAAAAGAAGAAAAAAGTAAGATTTTCTTTAATAAAAACCTTTCAAATTTGATAATTTTAATTTTTCTTTAACTTGGTTTTATATAATTTTGAAGTCACAATGCTGGAAAAGTGGAAATCGTATTTAAGTCATACATGTAATGTTGATACCATTATACGAGGCACTGGTGGGACCTCATCTGGAATACTGTGTTCAATTCTGGTCTCCCACTTTTAAGAAAGATTAATTCAAACTGGAACATGTGCAGAGAAGGGCTACTAGGATGATCAGGGGAATGGAGAATCTACCTTATGAGAGGAGACTCAAAGAGCTTGGCTTGTTTAGCCTAACCAAATGAAGGCTGAGTGGGAGATATGATTGCTCTCTATAAATACATCAGAGTGATAAATACCAGAGAGGGAGAGGAGGTATTTAAGTGCCAATGTTGACACAAGAGCAGATGGATATAAACTGACCATCAACAAATTTAGGCTTGAAATTAGATGAAGATTTCTAACCATCTGAGGAGTGAAGTTCTGGAACAACCTTTCAAGGGGAGCAATGGGGGCAAAAAACCTAAGTGGCTTCAAGAATGAGCTTGATAAGTTCATGAAGTGGATGGTATGATGAGACTGCCTGGAGTGGTATATAGCTGATCTATGACCACTAGTAGCAAATATCCTCAATGGCTGTTGATGGGATACTGGATGAGGAGAGCTCTGAGTTACTATAGAGAATTCTTTCCCAGTTATCTCGCTGTTGGATCATGCTGAAATGCTCAGGGTCCAACTGACTGCCATATTTGGGGTTGTGAAGGAATTTTCTCCTAGGTCAGATTGGCAGAGACCCTGGGGAATTTTTCCTTCCTCTACAGCACAGGTCACTGCTAACTTGCAGGTTTAAACTAGTGTAAATGATGGATTCTCTATAACTTGAAGTCTTTAAATCATGATTTAGAGGACTCAGCCAGAGGTTATGGGTCTATTACAGAAGTGGGTGGATGAAGTTCTGTGGCCTACAATGTGCAGGAACTCAGACTAGATGATCATGATGGTCCCTTCTGACCTTAATATCCGAGTCACTTCCTACAACTGTTCTTGTTGTCTAAGTGATACCTTTCAAAGTTTGGTTATATCATTGAGGGCTGGTATGGGAGCTTAATGAAACAAGTTCTGAATTAGTCTACCCTGTTCCTATCTGGATAGGTTCATATTTTTCTTCAAAGACGAATTTTAATTCTTCAGCTATATTGTTGGCACAAAAGTGTTACAGAGAATAGTTTAGACTATTAACCTCAACTTTCTACTCAGGGAAACTGAGCTAAAAGTCATCTTTAAACTTGAGGGAAAATAGGCAGTCAGGGAGCATTTTAAATAGTAAAATCAAAGTCCATAGTAAAATCAAATACTTTATCATTACTGTTTAAAAGAATAGTTACAAAAACTAAAAAACTAAGGTTCTAGGTTGGGCTCTTGAGGACACTTGGGCCTTGTCTGTTCAGAATCAGGTTCCCTGAACCAGGATAGGGAATGGTTGAACTGCTAGTGAAAAAGAGAGACAGCTGCTTTCAGCCATATTATAGCTGTAACCTTAATTTAATATCAGAGGGGTAGCCGTGTTAGTCTGGATCTGTAAAAGCAGCAGAGAATCCTGTGGCACCTTATAGACTAACAGACGTTTTGGAGCGTGAGCTTTCGTGGGTGACGTCTGACGAAGTGGGTATTCACCCACGAAAGCTCACGCTCCAAAACGTCTGTTAGTCTATAAGGTGCCACAGGATTCTCTGCTGCTTAATTTAATAGTAATTCACATACTTTGTCCTTGTCTGCATTAGAAGTTAAACCATTTTCCACACTGGTTCAGAGGGACCCATTATTAACAACCATTGTCAGCAACTGGTTTGTTTCATAGGCCCCAATCTGGCAAACTCTTAAGCATATGCTTAACTTTAAGCATCCTATTGATCTCAGAGGCCTCTTCCATGCCTAATGCAGAGCTGCCAACTCTCCCTAATTTTTAATAATTCTCCCGATTTTTAAGTGTGACTGCAAAATTATCAAATCAGATGTAAATCTACAAATTTTGCAAATATATAGAAAAATTAGGAAGTTTATGTATGTGTTGCATGTCATTCACCACTTGGGTCTGATGAACACAGTGCTGCATCTGCAGGGGTGTTCTTCTGCACTGCCAGCGCCCCTTTGCAGGGTATCTGCAGCCTGGCCGTACACATGTTAAGTGCCACCATTTTGTCAGTCGGGCTGGGAGCGGCTTGCAGGGTAGCTCCTCAGTTGCATGGGTGAGCTCTCCTGGCAGGAGGAAACCTTCCCAGACCAGTGTGTCTGCCAGGAGCCCAAAAAGTGGCTGCTGTGTAACCAACCGCCACAGGGAGCATGGAGCTCAGCTGAGAGCACAAGCAGCATGTGACAGGGATGACATGCTGGCATCCCTGCAACTTCTCCCTCTGCATAACTGCCAGTACCTGGGGCTGAATGGGCACCTCTGGGTATGTGACGTTGCAAGCCCATAGAGTAATATAGTCTCCAAGTATAAAAGTATAAAAACTTATTTAAAAGTAATGTTTGAGCTAACATCCTTAGGACTTAAAAGTTGCCTGCAGCACCAGTAAGTAACCACCACCCATCAAGCACTGCCTACACCTGGTATTGGTGCCTTGTCTCCATGAGCCAGCTGACACTGGGCAGCAACTCCCTTTTTGCCCCAACCCCACCAACAGTCTCTTTCATCTCTATCGCTTATCCCCCAACTTCACCCTAACAAGTCCCTTTCCCAGTTTTCTGAAACCCACCTAATCCTTCTTTCAGCCCAGCCAGCAACTCCACTTCAGCATCCAGTGTCCCACCATCCTCTGGGGGCAGGATGACTCCTGCACAGCATACCATAAGAGAAATTTCTGAGGGCATTCCTGCCCCTGTGGCACATGCGCAGACTGCAGAGTGAGGGTCATTCTACTAGGAGGCAAGCTGTGGCCATTTTGAATGGGTTGGCACACTGCAACCAAGCAAGCCACAGGCTGCGTGTTGCGTTCTAACTGCTCTTTGTGCCCCTGCTGGTGCACTCCAGGTACCTAGAGCACAGTAATATAGTCCATCAGGGTCTATGGAGGCAGTTGGAGTGCAACACACATCCTGTGATTTGTGCAGTGAATCCAGCACCCCAACTCCACTGATAAAATAAGCTAAATATGGCAAAATAAAACATGGAATTGTTTCAGAAATGCTTGCAAAGGACCAAGGATATAGCCAGTAGATAAGACCTAATTATGGCTGTTGATGTTACTAAATGTTACTTCAGCTTGTACCGCTGTTATTACTCTAACATTCACAGAAATGGACCTAAAATTCACTACAGGCTTACATGGTCCTACCTGAGACACCCTATCTGTATTTGGCTTTGCAAATTTGGCACTTGAGACTGCTTCAAGCAACCTCCTTAATTTTTTTCACTCTCTAGACTCAAAAGAAAGATGCACCCTTTTTGTCACACAGAGCAGTCTGAAAGTTCACGTTACAAGAAATATTTTATACGTAAATTGTACTTGTGGGAAGGAAAAAGTATACTTTTTCCCATGTGGTGATGCCTATCTTCCTTAAAAGTAATGTAATGTATGGTGCTGGTTAAATTTATCACACTGCAGAATTGGAACCTAATTTAAGAAACTGTAAACATTTAACACCATTGGTCTACCAAAAATAAAGTCAAATCTTTTAAATTTTGCAAGTATAAAAACTTCTTTAAAAGTAATGTTTGAGCCAACATCCTTAGGATTTAAAAGTAGCAAACTAATAATTTCTCTTTGTACAATTGTTTAAAATGTCTCCCATGCTGATACTCCATATGCCAATTCTAGCCTTACTGGCAAATCTTGAATCCAGTGCCCAGCCGAAGAAGTGAGAAGAAAAAAATCACTCAAGGTTGGCAGAGTATCTTTAGAACCACTCCATGGAGGCTGCTGCAGCCCATAGAGTAAAATAGGCCCCCTGTCCCCTGCTCCCATAGTGCAAGGAGAACCCATAAAGGATGGCTCTGTAGCACAACGGGATGTGTGTTCACCCCTTTGTGGCCCTTACCAAACATAGTCTCTGGTGCAGCTGAGCCTCGGAAGTGCTGCTGTCAGGGGACCCTCCACAGTCATGGAGGAAGGAGGTAGGATTTGGCCTTATGTCAATTTTTATAAATCACCTAGTTCTTCCTTCACTCCAAAGTTGGGGTTTATAATAAATCCTGACCATCCTTTAACTTGTAAGACTCATGAAGTGGCTCTATGTTACAAATGAAGACAGTTTCAAATGATAACATTAAAAAAGGAAAACGTTTAAAGAAAATCCTATGGCAAAACTGAATTTTGTTTCTTGAACATAGTAAATGTATTTGGGTAACCTCTAGAGGCTTAAACCAAAAAATATCAAATTGCAATATAAATTAAGAGTAAACATTAAGGCACTATGGACTGAACTCTTAAAACAAGATTACAATGTTTTGCAATAATCGCATGTTTACATCTCTTTGCCCAGAACTTTAGAAAATTTACTTAAAGGCATTGATCTCGTGATTTTTCTTACCAATCTTAGACACAGAATGAGTACTGTATACTCTCATGCATGTTTAATAATAAGATGTTTGAATTAATAAAATGTGAATCCCATTCTTGATAGATGTAACATTTCATATGTTATTTTCAACTTAGTTTAAGAGAAACATTCATTTATGTTTAGAGTTTACATTGAATTTGTTGCTGAATATAGGATTAAAATACGTAACTTTTGTAATATGATGACTCAACATTTTTAAAATTAAAAAACCATTACTCTGAATTCATTACTCTGAATTATTTGCACTGAAATTTTTCTTTGTCAATTAACGTTCTTTTCTGACTGTTAGAATTTGAACATCTTTTTTGCTGCTTTTGTAGAGTCCAGCTGAAGAACCAACTGTACAACTAGTAACGTTACATGAAATTTTAGAGGTAAAATGGTTTTGTGTGTGATGTCATTTTTTTCCTTACAAACCGGCAATAGCATATAAGCAAAATGAATGATGGTGTGTGCTAATATAATTAAAATAACTAAGATAATAGAAACAATGTTCAAAAAAATCTTACTTGTTTCCTCTTTTATTCCCCGAGGCACCCAAAGTAACTTTCTGGTACTAAACTCTTTAAAATTGTAAACATAATTTAGCAAACTGATCCTACAATTTGTATTGAATAATTATAGGTTTTTAAACTTCTAATTTTAAGATATAAAGTCAAACGTAAGTCATTTTTATATTCACTAATTTTTAAGTCAGATTTTATAACGCTTAACTTAATGGTTCGTATTAGAAAATAATATTAATATGGTTTAGTTAAAAAACCTGAACTAAAATGTTTAACTTCTATATTTTGTACTATTTGCATGTACACAGTTCTGAAATATAATACAGCAACAAGTCAATTAATTTCTAATATATTCATATTGTTGGGTTATTTGATTTGATCGATAGGTTTTTAGGTTTTTTTGGTTTTTTTTTAATTGCCAAGGATGCTCAATTATTGAATGGACACTCCTATTATAATTTGTAAAAACTCAAATAAATTATGAATTTGTAAGGCGTAAATCTGATAGAGCTAAAAAGGTCGTTTGGATGACAGCAACTTCTCTATCTTAAACTTAGTATTTGGGAATACAGGGTTGTTTTTTTATAGGGGTCTGTGTGAGCAAGACCTCCATGAAGAACAGCAGTTGTTCTGAGGGAAGGCCTGCAGAATTAAAACATTCTGGTGTTTAGATACTAAAATCTGGTCACTATGACATTGTTATGCTTTACTTGAAAGTGCTGACTGTGAGTTTTTGTACTTACGTCATTAACTTCAACTTCACGTTACATGTCTCAAGTATCTCAGCATGCCTTTTAGTGCCAAATTAGTTATAGCTTGAAAGCAAATCAGAAATTTGAAGTAGCCAAACGAGTTAAGTCCTGTGGAAATATAATTTCAAAAAACTTATACCTTAAAATTACTCTTCATATTCCCTTAACTAATTTTAAACACCTGGATAGTACTAAAAGACCCAGATGTCTGATTTCTGTTTGAAAGAATAAACTAGTTCCAGAAATTCAGACTTGTTTTTAATTTTAATTATCTTAGCCTAAACTTTGAGTGTCACTGATCTTTGTTTTATGTTTTTGTTAAGCCATTTAGTACTAGTTTCAGTGCCTGTTAAATTTCAAAACTGTTGTCTTAGAGACAAATGCAAAGCAAGGCACATTTTACTTTTGTGATCACAAATTTAGGGTTTATTGTTTGTGTAAATCTAAGCTATTCCTATTCATTCCCATCCATGTTTCCACAATTTATCCATGTTTACTTTATCTTTTAAAATTATCAATGTATTGCTTTCAATTTATGTGGCTGCTATAAAGTGTCTTCTTTGAGTAGATGCAGCCATGTATTTCACTTAGGTGTGTGTGCGCCCAGTGCACCAGAGAAGGAGAAACTTGCCTACCAGTACCCATAGAGAGGTGGCGCTCACACCTTGTGGTCATAGCACCTCCCCTGGCTTCACAAGGTGGCGCCACCCCAATCCTCCCTTAGTCCCTTCTTATCCGCCCTGGCTGGAGTCAGAGGTCTGTGTGGTCTTAACCTCACAACCTCTCAATTAGTTTAGTTTTCCCCTTGTAGTATATAATTAACAGTACCATAGTGTTAGTTATGTTAGTGTTAGAAATGGACTCTGTCTCGGGACTTTCTCCTGAAACAGCACCTGCTGGAACAGGCCATGTGGCCTGCTTCAGTACTGAAGCCCTCATCAAGTCGGAGATTGCCCTTGGGTTCCAAGAGTGCTTTCGTTTCACGTTTCAGAGCAGGTGCCTCTGCAAAGAAACAAAGGAGCTGTTGTTCCCTGTCTACTCTGCTAAGGAGAAGGTTGCATAAGACCAATCAAAACCACTCCAGGTCTCAGGTGATTATTCCACTTCCCCCAGGAAAAGCAGGAACTAGCACAAAGTTGATGCCAGCGTGTAGGATGGCGCAGATACTTCTAACCCTTCCCCGGTACTGAGTAGAAGGTTAGAAACACTGTACTGTTGTCTCTTGTTCTGGCCACTGAGCATCTGTTGAGTCCAGTACCGATGAGGGAGATACTGGCATTGACTGCTTCCACATCAGCAGTGTACCAGGCAGCAACAGATCTCCTCTACCTTTTGGTCCTAACCTCTCTTTTGGCCGAGGAGTTTGCCATGTCTGTGTCATCTATAGCCCCATCGATTGAAGAAGCTGTTGAACCCTTGGGTCTGTCAGCACTGCAGCCCGTTGTTCCCTTTCCACAGGTTATGGAAGCAGGTCCAATGCCAGTATTGGTACAGGGGACCTTGGTACCAGGAATCTCCTCAGCACCACTGCAGTTGGCACCATGGCAGCTTTCACTGCTCAATGTTGGTACTGTCAAACACCTCTGGTATCACTGCTGACTTCAGGATCAACACCAATTCTGCCATGTGGCATCAGCATGGTCGGTACCAACGGTACCGCTTCCATTGGCATCTGTTCTGGGGATGGACAAGTCAGATCAGTTACTCACTCCGTCTAGTTTTTCTCTGTCCTTATCCCTGGGATCCTGAGGCTCCTCAGCATCTGAGTCGAGGTTGTTATCCTCTCACTCTCCATCACTTGACCAGCCTCAGAGGGAATTGAGGGATTGGTACACGTCTCATGGTTAGGATGGAGGCTGACTACTAATGCCTTATCCATGCTAGTGGCCACCATGGCATCTCTGGGATACTCCTTTGTTCTTGAGGTCCTACACTTCATCTTGCTTGATGGCAAGATCTCCATACAGGGCTTTGGCAGTGACTGTTGATCTGCCACAGGCCCAGGTATCTGTGGTTCTTCCTGTGGAGCCTCCAGAGTCATCCTGCCATGGTCTATCAGCCCTGAAACAGAATCTGGTTTTGGCTCAGTTAAGGGCCTCCTCTTCACCTCTGGATGATTCTGTGTAGCCTGTCTCATTTTCCTCTTTCGTACCAGAAAATTTTAAGGCATAGCAAGACCTTTTGTGGTTTGTAGTTGCTTCCATCAGTTTTCAAGTGGAGTTCTTGCAAGAGAACACACACAAATAGTGGATATCCTGTTGCCATCTGCCCCTGGAAGAGTCGCCATACTTCTCAGTTATGGGCTTCTTGAACTAGCTAAGGCACTTCGGAGCATGCCAGCTTTGGTATTGCCTGGGGCTAAGTACACAGAAAAGCTCCATTTCATTCCCATATGAGAATTTGAGGTGTTTTATTCTCACCCGGTCCCAAATTCCCTAGTTGCAACTGTGGTGAACCACAGCACCTGACGGGGCAGGTTTATGTCCATCCCCAAGGAGATGCAAATTGCTAACCAGCAAACCTTGCTGTCCAAGGACGATTTTGTTCACTGAACAGCTATGTCAAAGTACACAGATGAGCTGCACGACATCTTGCGAGAAGAATTTCTGGCATTTATGACTGAGGGCTGCTTGGTGATGCAGACTCCAAGGACATCTTAACTAGACCTCACAGACACCTCAGCCAGGGTGATGGCCTCTGCGGTCACCAAGAGGAGAGCTTCCTGGCTGCAGAGTTTGGGCATTGCCCCTGATGTCCAGCAAGCAACTGAATATTTGCCGTTCTACTGCCAAATTCTGTTGTCAGACAAAATGATGCTGCAGTCCTTCAGTCCTTGGGGGTGTACATGCCGGCAGTGTAAAGGCACCAATATGGCATTCAACAGCAGCAGCAGCATTGTCTACAGCATACATTTGGCCAGCCTGTTCCTTCTCCTTGGCAATGGGACTACCCCAGAAAGAGGGATAGATCCTGCAGCAGAAAGCAGTTAGACTCTGGGTTCATCCAATCCACATGCCCTCCCAGTACCCATTTTGATTCTTTGTTCCAGAGCACTGTTTCAGCCATTGCTTCCCCTCTCCTCATCCTCCCCAGTTTGGAGACAGGCCGATCTTCTTTCCTAGGCACCATCAGATCAGGTTATGCCATCCAGTTCCTCTCCACACCTCCACTTCAAGGACCCCTCTCATGAGATACTGTTCCTCAAACAGGTCTGCTCTCTGCTGGTTTTGGGAACAGTGGAGGAGGTTCTGCAGGAACATCAGGTCATGGCTTCTACTCCCAATACTTCCTGATATCCAAAACCAAGGGAGGGGTAAGACCCACCCTTGACCTTCACAACCTCAACAAATATTATCAGGTACATGAGTTCCTAATAGCCACTCTGTTGACCATTCTCCTACATTGTCTCAGAATGACTGGTTTGCTTCTTTGGACCTTCAGGATGCCTACTTTCTGGATGCCTAAAATGTGTGGATTTTGCCAAGCCACAGAAAGTTCTTTCTATTTGTCATGGTGGAACGCCACTTTCAGTATGCAATGCTTCCATTCTGCTTCTCTTCTCCTTCCCCCTCAGGACTTTACCAAATGCATGGCCATTGTTACGATGTATCTCAAGAGGAAGGATGACTGGTTATGAGGGGTGGATCCAGAGAGGACGTTCGTGCTCATGTGAGCACCACACTGCATTTGCTCGACCATCTGGGTCTTATCTTCAACACAGGGAAGTTAATCATGGCTCTCACCAAAAAATTAGGTTCACTGGGGCTCTGCTAGATTTCATGACATTGGATGTGTTTCTGCTAACCTACTTTTTTCAGACAGTTCGCCATCTTTGTGTCACTCTGCAGTCTCAGGCTTCCACGAAAGTTTGGACATGTCTGAGGGTCTTGGGTCACATGTCCACTTCCATGCAGGTGATTCAGTTTGCAAGATTGTGCTTTTGCCCCCTTCAAATGTGTCTCCAGGAAGTCTACCCATCCAACTCTTCATCGTCTAGACAGACTGGCTCACCTTCCTCCACTTCCTCAACTTCATCCTTGCAATGGTGAATGCATCCAGAAACTGTTTGCCAAGGCATTCGCTTTGTCCAGCCCTCACCAACCAGGATGCCTCACAGATGTGCTGGAGGGGGAGGGGTGCACCTGGGCTTCCTAAAAGTACAGGGACAGTGGTTGGAACAGGAGGCATCACCCCATATCAACGTGTTGGAGCTTCGAGCTATTTACAAGGCAGGTCACACTTTGAGACTGTGTCAGAGACTCAGTGGTTCACATACTTACTGACAATACCGCCTTGATATATTATGTGAATGAACAAAAAGGGGAGCATACTACAGCTTACTTTTCCTAGTGGCAATCAGGCTGTGGTAGTTCTACATTAAGGAGAACATTACTTCAATAGCCGTTCACTTATCTGATGTTAAGAATCCTCTTTGGACCACCTCACAAGCATTTTTCTCTGAGTCATGAGTGGTCTGAAGAGAAGTGTCCTCTGGGTTATCTTCAAAGCCTGGAGCATCCCAATGATCAACCTGTTTGCTACAGGGGACAACAAGAAATGTCGTCCCTTTTGCTCTTGAGGAGGCCTTGGTCCTGGTTCCCTGTCCAAAGCTTTCCTCCTCAGCTGGCAGTCGTCTCTCCTCTTCTTTTCCACTGATGCTGATCACATCAGTTCATTCTCAAGCTTGTGGTGAATTGGCCCAAGCTTATTCTCGTTTCCCCAGCGTGTCCAAGACAGTGCTGGTTTTACCACCTTTTCTCAGTATCTGTTCAGCCTTCCATACTGCTTCCTCGCCATCCCAACTTGCTCACTCAGAACCAAGGCTTCACCTTGCATCCTGAGTTCAGCTTCCTTCATCTCATGACATGGCTGCTACATGGCTGAATGAGGAGGAAGTGTGATGTGATGTTCAGTGGGTGTCCAACAACTCCTCCTTAACAGTAGAAAATCCTTCACCAGAATGGCCTATGTGATGAAATGGAAGCAATTTTCAGTGTGGTCATTAGCTTGTGGAATCCAGCCAATGCTGGCCTCTATCCAGGACATTTTGGAGTACCTGCTGCATCTTTTAGTCATTGGGACTTGCATTTAGTTAATTGAAAGTGCATCTGGCATTTCATCATATTGGCATTGCATCCCCCCCCTTTCAGGGAAGATCGGTCTTCTCCAACACCATGATAGCCAGATTCTTAAAAGGGCTTATTTTTCTACACTCTCCCGGACCAAGAGCTGGTTCCTCTACAGGATCTTAACATGGTCCTAGCAGCCTTAATTGAACCTCTGTTCAAGCCCTTGACATGTTGTCCCTTCCTACTTTTATGTCAGAAAACTGCATTCCTGATAGCAATAACATCTTCAAGGAGTGTGTGAGAGTTGCAGGCTCTGAGGAAAGAATCTCCTTATATATACAATTCTCCAAAGACTAAGTGGGTTTAGTACTGCGTTCAAATTTTTTGTCTGAAGTGGTTTTTCAGTTTCATTTGAACCAAGCAGTATATTTACCGGCATTCTTTCCTAAGCAGCATTCATCTCTGGAGGAGCAGTGTCTCACTACATTAGATGTCAGGTGATGTCTAACCTCTTATCCGGGCAGGCCTAAACCGGTTTGTGCTTAACCTCCTTCGTTTGTGTAATATGCAGAATGCATGAAGGGTCAAGCGGTCTCTTCACAGATGATCTCCAAATAGATAACATCATGCATCAAGATTGCATATGAAACAGTTTCAGCTAATCCCCATCAGTGGGTGTGAGCTCATTCTACAAGAGTGCAAGCAACGTTCATAGCATTCCTGAGTGACGTTTCCATGTTGGACATTTGCATGGCTGCTACATGGTCATTGATGCATACATTTGCGAACCGTTGCACCATAACTGCATCTTCCAGGGTTGAGGCAAGCTTTGGTAGAATGGTCCTGCAGTCCTTGTTTAGGTAGACTTGGAGCATTGCCTCCTGGGGAGGACTATTTTTGTGAGTCACCTAAGAGGAATACACAGCTGCGTTTATTCAAAGAAAAAAAAATGGTTACTGGCTGTAAATGTGGTTCTTCTAGACGTGATGCAAATGTGTATTCCACAAACCACTCTCTGTCCCCTTTGAATCAGAGTCTTGATTCTGGGCATTCAGTGTGAAGGAACTGAGGGAGAGTTGGAGTGGTGTTCCCCTAATGTAGCCAGGGGAGGGGTTACAGCCACAAGACATGAGTGCCACCTATCTCCAAGTACTGCTTTGCATGTTTCTGCAGCTCTCGTGTGCTGGTGTGCACACAGCTGAGTGGAATACGGTCTGACAACTGTTTAATTGGAATCACATATATTACCATGGCAAAGAATAGGTATAAATTAAAAAAAATAAAAAGTAGTTAAACCCACAGTCCACTGTGGCAGCCATTCTTAGACACTCCTATAAGTGTTACATTGTATTTTATCTTTGGATTTAACTTCATTTTGTATAGCAACTTTGCATAAACTCCTGCTTATGTGTTCCATTACTCCCCCGTAGGAACATGTTATCTGCCAATTCCTATTCCCTTAAATTCCCTTTGTAAATTTTTATCAGAAGTGCCTCAGTAAGTTTTCTTGTGCTGCTTCATACTCTAGGGATATTGCATGTTTCTATGCACAGTGTAACATTCCTCCTTCAAATCTCTTCAGTGATGATTCCCATTCAAGTTAAACTAAGAATTGTTTTGAAAAATAACCTAAGAAGAAGAGCTAACATGATGCTTATGGTACAAAAACAAGTATAAATAATTTAAATAAAAGCAGTAGAGAAAGAGAGTGATGGTTATTTCAGAATATGGGTGTTGCTGAAAAGTCTCGCCAGCAACAGTTTATGAAAGATCATGAATTAATATTGTGAGAGATGAATAGAAGATACGGGGCAGGGAAGAACAGAGCAAACATTTTGGTAGATAGGCTGGAGCAAATCAGTGGAGTGTTTTGAAGGAAGGAGGGCAATTCTGATGTGAATATAAAATGAATGAGTCATCAATGAGGGTATTTGGAGGTGAAGATTTTGATGTATCTTTGTATTGAGAAGAAGGCGGGCAGAAACATTTTGTGTATATGCTAAAGTCTAGAGAGCTAGAACTCGTAGAAACCATAAAGAAGGGAGTTGCAGTGGCTAAGGTGAGTAGAGATGAAAGCCTGGGTAGGATTTAGGCTGATATGGCTGTCAAGGCAGTGGTGTTCACAGACAATATTGTGAAGATGGCAGTAGGCAGATTTACAAATATATGGGGCTCTAAGAACAGGAACAGAGACACCAGGCTGATGTTCAGATTGCAGACAGTAGAGTCAAATGCGAAGTCTAGGTCAAGGAGGAAAAAAAAGATGGAATTGTTTGCAGGTACTTATCTTGCCTTGGGAGGGGTGGAGGGATTTGTTTGAGATACATAACTGAGGGAAGTTGATTAATACATTGATTCACTTGCTCAAGACAAACAAGTGGAATAGATAGCAAGGAGATGACAAAGCATTAAAGATATGAAAAGATATGTTTCTTCAAGTATCATAACTATAAAATTAGTAGCTACGGTTAAAAGTAAATAGAAGATGACTGGAAAAGGGGAGCCGAAAGTCAAAAATAGAACCTTTTGGGACTCAGAAAGCAGTTTCTTGGCTCATGGTCAGAGAATGGAAATTCCATTGTTTTAAGTCTGAAGAAAGGCAAGGGAGAAGAAGCCTTTGTTGGCAAAAGAGATCATTTGGGGAGTTGCACTGCAGTGAAATGAGAGAGAGGCGGTATCTGTTGGTGGGTATGGGAAAGAGAAAATATCTAAAATGAAGATTTGCCTAACTTTCTCTCAACTTTGGAAGTCTGTTAAACAGATACGAAATCTTAAATTGCTACATTGTCTTTGTGGGCTTTTATTTTAAAAAACAAATCAATTGCAGTTACATTCCATTATCTTTTGATTGAATGGCTTGCATGACTATATACATACCTAAAATCCAATATATGCTTTTGTTTTATTGTGGGGAAATTAGAATATTGTTGAATAAGGGAAGATAATCAACTTTAATTTTATATTCAACAATTTCATACTTTAAAAGATCAATTAAACATTCTTTAATGAATAATTTCTATTTGGAACAGGCTTTGTATCTTTTAGGTAAGCAATTCTTATGACATCAATGTGTTCACCTTTCCTTGATTAAAATAGATAAAAATCAACCTATTTTATGCATATTTTGAATCTCATTCTCTTGATCTTTCAGCGTCTTATAAACAAATTAATGAGTACACCACATGAACCATATTTGACAATCAATGACTCGTTCTGGCCACCTTATGTTGAACTGCTGCTGCGGTATGGAATTGCACTGAGACATCCAGAGGATCCAAACAGAATACGCTTAGAAGCCTTTCATCAGTAAAGACACCTTTGTGACTATTTAAAAAACAGAAATGTGTTGAACCAATATTCATACTTAAATATTTTTTTTTGTGTGTGTATATATATATATACTCTTTGTGATATTTTATCGTAAGTCTTTGGGTGTTAATCTTTTCTGCTTGGACAATATTTTTTGACAAACCATACCTGTTTTAAGTGCAGTTACTTCCGAAGCTTGTGAAATGACAAAACTTTCTTTTAACTTCAAATTATGATAGCCGTTCATCCCATTAGTTGTTGTCTTTATGATAGGTGTTCCAGTACTGTGAAATTAGGTAGTGCTTGTATTCTGGAAAATTTTCAGACGGCTTAGATAAGACTCAAATTCAGTTGCAGACAAAATGGTTAAAGTTGCTTGGGTTTTATTGATTAATTAAAGAAAAATAATGCTTTGCATATGGTATATTTGTTTTCTTATGTAACACTCCCTCAGGATTTGTCTACGTTAGCACTTTTGTTGGTAAAACTTTTCTTGGTTGGGGGCAGGGGCGGCTCTATGTATTTTGCTGCCCCAAGCACGGCAGTCAGGCGGCTTTCGGTGGCATGCCTGCGGGAGGTCCACTGGTAACAAGGATTCGGCAGCATGCCTCATGGCAACCAGCAGGCCTACCCCCGTGGCTTGCCGCCCCAGGTACGTGCTTGGTGCGCTGGTGCCTGGAGCCACCCCTGGTTGGGGATGTGGAAAAAAATACCCCAGCTGACAAAAGTGCTGGTGTGAACTACCATCACTTGTTAGCTGTGGTTTAATTATGGGAGAGCTCTGTTCTGTTAGTGTGAGCAGCTACATGGGAGACCTTACAGCAGTGCAGCGGCACAGCTGTGCCACTGTAAGGTCTGTAGCATAGACAAAGCCGCTGTGTGGCTCCAATCCTCTTACTTCCTTTTAACATTTATGCTACACTTCTGTGCTAGGCTTGAACTATCCCAGTTCAGTTTGTAGGTCTGAAGATTAGCAGTGTGAATTTTTAAAAATGGAGAAATAACTTCTTTCACATTTGTTGCATTCAGGATGCCTTGTAACCAATGGCAGAAATTAGTGTTGGGTTTGAGATAAACATTCAGGAGAATCCATAGGTCTTTTTGTGCTGAAAGAGTTGGAAATTGCTCATCATGCAACTATGGGTGGGTGGGTTGTGTGTGCGGGTGCTGGGTGGTGTTGGTGGGCTGAGATATACAGGAGGTCAAACTTGATCAGAGGTCCCCAAATTGTGGGGCGTGAAGAAATGTTCAGGGGTGTGTGGTGGCCCTGGGCCAGCCCACACTGGGGGCCCCATTCTCAGCTCTGCTATGGCCCTAGTCCCATATTTGACCCAGTCCCCAGCCTTGACCCAAGGCTAGGAACGGAGCCCCAGCTAGAGGCCGCAGTGGAGGCTGGCATCTGGGTCCGCGGCTGCATGCAGAGCCACTATTACCCTAAATTTTAGACGCCAATTAAATTAGCCTACAATAGCACTTCTAATTTAACAACAGGATAACAAGGTTGTGGTCCGCCTTAAAGGAATTGCCAGGTTGTTATCAGGGAACTTATCTCCGATCTGCAGAGGGCTCCCCAGAGCAAGCTAGCCTTACTAACACCTGAAAGGACACAGATACAGCCTTCCGCTCAAGAATTGACACACACACAAGCAGACATTCTTTGAAAACATATGGATTATTTATTTAAAAGAAATTTTAAAAATTAGTGATTTTAATAAAGGAAGAAAAGATGCATAGGATTTAATAAAACACAATAAAATTACATTTAAGAATTGTACAATAAAGCGATCCAGCAAAATAAGAGAGAGACTGCATAAAATATCTAACACATACCAAGAATACAGTAGTTCCAATGTAATAAGCATATAAACATCCTACATACTCAAAGGCTTTAGTCTTAATGTCACAATCTAATACCATACTTAATACAATGTAGTATACGCAGCCTCTATATGCATATACGATATGTCACGGATTGTGTTAAGTAAATTTTTTTTCAAACCTTAACATTTAACACTAAACATTTAGCATTTAATATTTAACATTTAATATTTATTTAACATCCTGTGAGCACTGGCCAAGTGGTTTCAGGATGGGTAGGGGAGATCTCATTCAGGAGCAGGCATTCAACTTTATTAACAGACACGCCCAGGCACTCTTTTTAAAACAAACAAACAAAAAAAAACCACCATAAAATTAGACTTACACTCTCACACCAAAATACTTCTGACTCATCTTAGGTCCTTCTGCTCTGTCTCAGTGGTGCCAGTGCTGGAGATGATGGTTGTTGTTATTTCTGAAGGTCACCATGGCTGTGTGTCTCGGAATTGCTGGTGGTTGCCTTTACAGGTAGCTGTCTACCGGTGGCATAGCAGCCTTAAAGCTGCTGCCTTCTAGAAGGTTCGGTTGCTGCTGCTCCTCTAGGTAGCTTCTTGATTGAGCAACTATGAAAGCCGTTGCCGTGGTAACCTTTAGAGTCCTGCTGCTTCTTCCGGGACTATTTGTTGTTCTCCTCAGTTAGCTTTTGTTCTTCCACAAAGCCTCAAACCCACTGTCAGCCTTATATAGTGGTTGCTCTTTCAAGGTCAACTCATCTCAGCTAATCAGTTTCTAGCTCTTCTAACTCCTCCTCTGATGTAATCCTATTTTTAGATACAGAACTCCTCCCCTATGATGCTATCTTTGGAAAGCTAAGCTCCTCTCTCTGATGCCATCTTGGATAGATCTCCTCCCTCTGACCATCTTTAGCAAAACAAAGCTCCTCCCTTTGAAAATAGAATTTTCCACTCTAAATTTAAACTACGTTATCCCCATCTCCACCATTTTGGTCTGCCATGTCAGCTTTTTCTAATTTTAAACTAATTTCTAATTAATTTCTACATATTTAAAGCTTTAATCTTAGAACTAATTACGGTTTTATGCAAATCAAAGTGTGCTGATACTGTCACTACCTTAATTATGTTAATTAGGAGATGTAAGTTTTATGGTGTTTTTAAACCACCTCTGAGGTTTTTCTGCAAGCCTCTATAAAAATGTTGCAAGGTATCTCAGAACATTCAAAGCAAAATCTCTTTACACCACTGCTGGCCCTCACCATGGCCCAGCTACAGCTCCATTCCTGCCCCAGCTTTAGCCCCCTCACCTCTGTCTGCAGTCCCCCCAACCCTTGGAGCTGCATCCCCCCTCCTGGCTAGCGCAGTGGGAGGGGCATGGATGGGGCTAGAAAGGGTGTGATCCTGAAAAGTTTGGGGACCATTGGACTAGATGATCTAAGGGCCCTTTTGGCCTTAAACTCTGACTGACTTTTCTCCTAAAATGAGCCCCTTAATGTAGTGTATCACTTCTGTTAATAACACTGCACTTTACATTGTCTCCACTTTTCAGAATTAATTTAGCAAGGCTTGTAATACTTAATATCTGTGGTCTGTGTTTTTCAGCAGTTTGTAATTTATATTTGGCACAGGGAATCCATTTATCCATCGAGAAGTCTTCTGGATAACCATGCCCATCTTATCTTAATTTTCTTAAGTGTACCCCTGATCACAGTAGTGCTTGAATAGATATTAATTGACTTGCACAAGATTACACAGGAAGCCTGAGACTGATTCTGGAATTGAAGCCTGAAGTTCCATGCCTGTAGGCCTGCAACATGTGTAATGTTTGGAGATATAACCTGCCTTTTGGTTAACCAGATTTCAGTTTATCAGGGTTTAGCAATATATGATACAACCCCCATGCTTTTTAAGTAATACAAAAAGTATTGTGCTGGCTTATAGAAACAAACCACATTTTACAAAAATTATGAGAGGAAGCTAGAGAGGCTATTTTGCATGGTTTGCTCCTGTAGCTTCTTAAAATTAATATGGAATGTAAGAGAATTGTATATGAAAATACCTGCAATCTGTCTCCCTTGAATTTACAGCTTTTTTTTTTTTTAATGACTTGGACAGAACTGAATATAGTTTTTCACATGTGTTGCCATCAATTTATACAATGGCATTAAAACGTCAGTAGAGCTTTCTGTCCCATCCTTTATATATCCTAACAAACTATGGGAGAGGGGAGCCAGTTAGCACTACTGTGTATTTAGCTAAGGCTTTTGTTGAGTTATTCTCAGGACTTTTTGTGAGTGATTGCAGTTAATTTAGAATCCACAAGGATCAGTTCTTCTCTGGTCCTTTTCAGCATATAGATGCAAGTACTAGGGGAACTGTTCAGATCACATGGAGTCAAGTGCCAGCATTATGCAGTTGACACACAGCTCTACCTATCCTTCAAAATATACAGCCACACCACTACCACCAAGATGGCCCAATGGGTGGATGAGATCAGCTCCTGGATGAACAACAGGTGGCTGAAGCTGAACCCAAGCAAGACAGAAGGTGATGCTGATGGGCAGAAAACGGCATTTTAATTAGTCCTCAACCATGGTACAGTCTGCTTTGGTCGAAGGTACACATACACAGGTGGTCAATTCACTCAGTAGTTCAAGAGTACTTTGGATTTCTCACTGATGCTAAGCTCTCATATAGCAGCATCAGTGAGTAATGCTTTTTACCATCTCTAGTTGGTAGGAGACTGTGTCCCATCCTGACAGATATGACATGGCCATAGTTATTCATACCATCATCACTTCTCAGCTGGATTTCAGCAATGCAATATATCTGAGCATGAAGGCTTCAACACTTAGGAAACGACAATATAGAATGTTGCAGTGCATATTCTCAGCAACACTGGCTACCACAAACATCAAAACTGTCCTCCATTCTCCACATGGGCTTCTCATAGATGTACCAATCAAGTTCAAGGTCTCAGTACTTCAAGGTGCTTCATAGCCTGGGTCCAGGATATTGCAATGACCTCTAAAACTCTAGAATAAAGACTTATTGACAGTGATGTTCCTCTGGCGTAATGGAACTCTCTACAATAAGGGTAAAAGCATGTCTGAATGGGAGACAGAAATTTCCTAGGGAGTGGTTTAAAACTAGGATGAACCCTAGAGAAACTAAGGACCACCACAAAGCTCCCCATCTTCCAATTCAAGTGCAAGGCGCCTTTCTTTGACCTTACCTTCTCCACTGTATCTACAAGATATGAAACCTAAAACCCTGCCAAAACAAGACACATTACTTTTCTGGGAAGAAGATGAGAAACAAATAATACATGACACACGTTTAGTCACCTTGCTTAATACGCTACTGGAAGGTTCTCAGAAACTATGTTGATGAGCACAGTATAAGAACCTACATAGAATAGAGCAGAATGTGTTATCCTCATAATGTGTTACCTTGTATAGATATTTTTTGTCTGAATTTTGACTGACATCATACTGTCCTTTCACCAGTGCTTCTCTGAAGTTCCTCAAAGTCTAGCTCAAGTCTAACTAACCTAAATAAATTGATCACCTTCAAATGTTGCCACTTTACTGTTCACCCCTTTTTTCAAGGATGCTTAGCTGTTTCCCAGTTTGGCCTTTGGGTCTTCATTTTCCAAAATTTGCTTTTTAATATCCTGGCAATGTTGTATTCCCATTGCTAACTATTCTTCTCTTTATTCTCCAGCACCCTCAGGAGCATAGGCTGTCAATCAGTTTCCAACCTTCATTTCAGTCTTGTGGTGGTCTGTTCAGGCTTCTGAGTGTCATGTTGATGGATTTAGCTTCTTTCTCTGTTGTTTTGCATAATGTTTCTCTAGGTCACCCTCTTTTTCTCTACCTCAGTGCTGTTCATGTTATCACTTGACATGAAAATCGGGTTGGTGGCACCCTTAAAGCATATCGTAAATACATCCATCATGTCTTCTTACTATGTTTGATGCTTTAGGTTGGTTTGGTCCTATAACTTCTGATGTTGCAGAAATTCTTTCCAATTAACTCTGAAGATCTTTCACATGCATTTACTTTGGAATGAATTGATCTTACAAATTCTTTTGTAGATTTCTGTGACTTATCTCCATGAACGAGGACAGAAATGATGCTGGTGTTAAGAATTTGTATTTTTGTATCAGTGCCAATGCATGCTACTTTTCCAAGTCTTTTCAAGATTATGGAAGTCGTTTGCTGCTTTTGGTATTTGTTGTTTGACATCTAACATCTGATGTCTAACATGTGACTCCATAGACAGGTAGAATGGCTTGCTTACTTCTAATATTTCTCCTCTGCTCTGATGGTTGCTTTTGGGACATTGATAACCATATATTTTGTCTTCCCCTTGTTGAACAAACCAACTTGTTTTGCTGTGCCTGACAAAAGTTGGGTCTCATCTTCCATCAAACAATGTGTTGGACTAAGCAGGATGATGTCATCAGCACAGAAAGGGTAATCTAATTGTGCTATATCATTTTTCCGTAAAATTTATTGGTTGCTTTCTACAATTATTTTCCTCATGCCATAATCAATGACCAGTGCAAACAACAGTGAGGACACAATACACTTTTGCTTTACACCAGTTGTCACTAATGGTATTAATACTTCTCTTTCTCTTGGAAATGCCTCACTGGAAGCATCCTAGAAACAAGATAATTACTGATTACTCCTAGGATTGTATTTGCCTTTTTCACAGCCGTCTCACATTGGAGGCTCATAGTCATTTGTGATCGACCCACACACAGAGGTCTCTCTCCTTTTCTGTCTATTGCAACTTGAGGCCCAGCTTGTAGCAGAAATTCTTATTATTAGACCTTTAGTATATGACCTTGCACTTTGTACTATTGAATTTCATCCCATTCACTCCAGCCTTCAGGTCATCTAGATCTTCCTATATGATATTCTGATCCTCCCCTGTATTGACAGTGCTTCCCCACTTTTGCATCATCAGCAAATATCATTCTCTGACTTCTCCTTTTTTGTGCTAACCTCATTAATAAAAATATTGAATAAGATTGATCCCAAAACCAATCCTTCAGGAACTCCACTAGTAGCCTCCCTCTAGTCTGATAGTTCACCTCTCAGCACATCCCATTGCCCTCTCCCCTTTAGCCAGTTCCTTATGCATCTCACAGTACTTGTATTAATCCCTGTCTTCCCTAATTTACCTAATAATTTCCTGTGTGGTATCTTGTCAAATGCTTTATTGAAGTCCAAGCATATTAAACCTACTTTGCTTCCCTTATCTAAAAAAAGTCATTTTTCTCAAAGAAGGAAATCAGATTAGACTGGCATGATCTACCTTTAGTAAATCCATGTTGCATTATCATATTTACCATTTTCCTTCCTGAATTAATTATTTTTTCTTTCACAATTTATTCTAAAGCCCATGTGCTACTGAGATCAGACTAACAGGACTGTAATTGCCTGGAACATTTTTGTCCCCTTTCTTTAATGTGGGTACCACATTAGCTATTCTTTAGTCATATAGTGCCACCACCTCATCAACTGATTTATTAAAAATCCTTTCTATCAGACTAGCAATCTTATGTGCCAGTTCTTTCAATATATTGGGATAGAAATTTATCCGACCCCCCTGATTTGTGCACATTACACTCTTTATTTTTCTTCTACTTTATATGTGCTAATTTTCATTTCTAGACAATCATTTCCGTCAGCTGTACTGCCTTAATGCCTATGTTCCCTATTATCCTTACTGAAGACTGAGGCAAAGTATTAATTTAGTTTTTGTACCATACATAGATTATCTGTACTCTTATCTATGCTGCATAGTGGCTCCAACCTCATCCTTCCGTATTCTCTTTTTATTTATATAAATACGAAACCTCTTCTTATTTTAATTTCCTTGGCAAGAACTAATTCAGCAATTCTCACTTTATTCCTACATTTTCTAGTAGGTTTCTTTGCTAATCCAACACGCTTTACCATTCCCTATAGGTTCTCTGCTTACTCCTCATAACATGTTTGAGTTAGTTATTCATCCAGCTGGGTCTGGGGTCTTTCACTATCAGTTTTTTCCCCCTTGCTTGAGATTCACATTTCATATAGGATTTTTCTTATAGTTGAATTGAAGATTGTAATAGCTCATAAATCGATATCCAGGTCTGATGGTAGATCTTCATCATGTATTTCTTGTAGTTAATTTGGGCTTGGTCTGTTTTAAAACAGACTGAAAATGTTCTGCCCACCTTTTCGTTTGTTCTTCTGTACCAAGTGTCTTTCAATTTGCATCTTTAATAGGACCTCCAGTACTGCTAAAAGTTTTCCTATTAGCTGATTGATTGTCTGATACAAAGTTGTACAGTCGCCTCTTTCGCTTGCATCTTTATTTAGTCTTGTGACATTTTCTATCAACATATAGATAGATATAGATATAGCATTTTTATATTACTTACTTATCTCTTTGCATATCTTAGCATTCATGAGTTTTTGCTTTATACTTTCTTTTTCCATTGGTTAGAATCTAGATAATATAGTCCTGCCATGAGTGCAGGGGACTGGACTAGACAACCTCTTGAGGTCCCTTCCAGTCCTATGATTCTATTATTGCTGCCCAAGTAACATTGCTAATCCATTCTTCACATTTTTAGATTTTGATTGCTAAATATGTTGAATTCAAATAGTTGATGGAAACCTGGAACCAGTGACTCTCTTATGCACACATTTTCATTTGGCTCCTTGAGATCCCAGATAGGTGCTCTTCTAATTAGGAGGAAAAGTTGGAGATCCTCACTGCAGTATAGTGGAGGCTTTATTATGAGTCTTCAAGTTGATTGATTTCCAGTTACTACTTTTCACTAGTTACTTTGTGCAGTTGAAGGCCTGGATGAACAACAAAATTTTGTGTCCCAGAACACGCATGGAGATTAGCATTTACAAAAGTATTATCTGACAGTCAGTTAACTGCAGTTACAATATAAGCAAAAACTGTAGATAAACTTTTACAGTGTTGTCCCGGTCCATGTCCTTCACTTGTATTACATCTCTCCTATGGTCCTTCTACATCCTCCCTTTAGATCTTTTCTTGGGTCCTTCCCAGCTTTATTGATGAGACAGCCCTATTCCAGATCTGGTCTCTACTTTATGAGTAAGGCTGCAGCTTTTTTGTGGTATCTTTATAAAAAATCACATAAAGTCATATAAGTTCAGTAAAAGTCATAAGTTTAGTGACAACCCTTGTGATTCTTTTATTAAAAAATGTCTTGACAAATGAGGCAGCACCAACCACCTGTGGCAGCACCATCTGCCCTGCACTGCAACCCTAGTCCCAACCTGGTGTGGAGGGGAGGCCTGGCGGTGGGATTGGGCTGGGCTGGAGCATGAGCCCACCCTTCTGGGCCCACCTACTCACCCCAGGCACCAGTGGCTACTGGACTGTGTCTCAGGGGAGCATGCACTCACTTCAGACCTGAGCAAGTGGCATCTCCTATGTACTGGGGCTGTGCCTGGCTCCACACTTTGAGTGGTGACTTGGGTGCCAGGTCTCGGCACCACTTAGGTTTGGTTTGCCTCCTTGTCCCCTATCATGATGGAGGGTCAGCTGACAAAACCAGAGCGGCGTAGACTCTGTGCCTGGTCACAAAGCCCAGAATGAAGAACCGGGCCCAGCCCTGCAGGACACAGGAGCTGCTGCCGTGGGGTGAGTCACACAGACACAAAGAACAATCACAGACGAACATGAAACTCATGCTAGCTGTGACTTTTTTATCTCCACTGTGACAAACCTGCAGCTCAAATCATGATGGAATGCTGCTACTTATTATTACCAGGCACATCTTCCCAGTATACCTTGCAGCAACCTGCAGTTCCCAGGATTTTTCTGGGAACTACATCTCTCAGAATTAACTTGTTCAACCCCGAGTCAGCATGCCCTGTTACAGCGAAACTGTTGGATGAGGAGTCGTCCATATAAGCAATCAGCATGAGTTAATCTAGACCATTCTGAGGAAGCAGCTCTTCAAGGGAAAAGGGGCTACAGAACTTCTTCCCTCAATGGCAAAGAACCAGAAAGATATGTGTGGAAAAAAATTCAGAGGCGTCATGCTATAGAGTTCAAGAAAATGCTTAGGTCTTTCAAGCCTTCAGAGACCCCAGAGAAGCAGGCTGTATTCCAAGAAGCAGTCTCACATTTTTTCCACACATCCTCCAATTTCCCATATATCTGAAGTAATAAGATTCAAATTGAAAAAGCCTCTGCTGTTCTGGTAGTCTCTATTGGGAAAGGGAAGCTTTAATTTTTGGGATTCATTCAAATGACAGAAAGAAAACCACTATAGCTACCCACCCGCAGATTTGCCAACTCAAGACCAACTTGACTGGCTAACTGTAGCACAACTAAAATAGAGAGTTTGGAAATTGAAAGGAAGAAGTTAAAATCAAATGGCTATTGCAAAAATTTAACTGTCTATTGGGATCCAGTAGAAAAAGAACAATGAATAGTATATAATCAGTTCTGGGACAAGTTCAGTAAGATTCAAAGAAAAGAACATCCATACTTCAACAGATCAGTTCAAAACCATTCTGGAGATCTTACAAAGTGGCCTCTGTAAGACTAGGGTAAAAGTGAGTAGTGCCCTAAGAGAGCATGTCAGCAATAACCAACATAGTAGCAAGGTCTAGCCCAGCATTTATCTACTTGTATTCCAGTGTAACCAGGTTCCTCATCTGTCATCCAAGTTCTCTGAGTCTATTCATGTAATCTGTTGAGTACTCCAAACACTGAGCCATTTTATACTTGAGCTCTTGAATACATTCTTTATGGTTCTTCTTCCTCAAAGTTTCAGCTGTCACATCATCCAGAAAAATTCCTGAATTTGGAAACCTTCCAATCAAATCATATTATACCTTTCACAAGGGCAAAACTTGGTCCTTAGAACAGAGCCAGAATTTATCCTGAAGGTTAATCCCTTTTTTCACAGATCTCAAAATATTTCTCTACCCTTCTTCTGCCTAATCCCCAGGTACTCTTAATATGCCAATGACAGTGAATATTTGTTAGGGAACTCCATATGATAATATAATCCAATACCACCTACATTTTCTACCACCATGGTCAACAAGCTTTCTCTGTGTTCACTGCTGACAATAGCCATTAGCAGGGCAGCACTTTTAGAATATATCTACACTGCAATTAGACACCCTCTGTTGGCCCATGCCAGCTGACTTGGGCTCATGAGGTTCAGGCTCACGGGGCTGTTCAATTATGGTGTAAACATTTAGGCTTAGGCTGCAGCCCAGTTCTGGGACCCTTCCACCCTGCAGGGTCCTAGAGCTCTAGCTCCAGCCTAAGTTGATATGTCTACATACCACAATTAAACCACCCTGTGAACCTAAATGAGTTGGCATGGGCCAGCTGTAGGTTTTTAATGGCAGTGTAAATATAACCATTTTATAGGTACCAAAGGCCAAAATAGGTACCATTTTTTCTCTTGGACTGCCTCTCTCAAAAGGTCAGAAGGTTGTCTTCTTCAAGAATGTAACACAGTGACTTTACCTGAAATCAATCAAATGTTCAAATGATCTAACTAAAAATCGGACGTATTAGGAATAGAGAGAGAATTATATTAATGGAAACTGTCAGAACATATGGGTACCAAATGGCTTTTTTTTGGTAGTGGCTCCTTCAGTCTCCAAATATAGCCCTATATTTTGGTCTGCTAGATATAAATAATTGATCTGAATTCCCCATATTTCATATACACACATCCTATCTATGGCCCCACAAAGTTGTGGGACCTTCTCAACCTCCTCCTGGTGCTGGCCAAGATGATCATCCTCCAATCCAGAAGAAGGAAACTCAATAAAGAAGTTCTGTGACTGTGGGGCCTACTTCCATTCCCTTATCGTCTCACATCACCAGGTAGAGTTCCTCTGGGTGGTGTCCACTGATTCGACTCCTTTACAGAACAGGGGGCACTATCGGGGATTCTCTTCTCAGTGTTCCCATCCGAGTCTCTTGTTCTAAATCTATGACCCTCACCCCTGTTCCTGTTTTCTCATTTTTGTACCCCTGGTTGTCTTCTGGATTCTGTCTCCTCTCCTCCTTCCTCCCCGCCCCCCCCCCCCAAATATGAGAGGGCAGGCCTTTATTCTGGGTGGATTTACGTCCACCATCCCAGGATTCAACTATGCTGCCCCACCCTAGTTAAATATAGTTCTCTGTAGTAAAATAAACTTAGTTAAAATACAAAGTTCTGTTCAAAATGAGGTTAAAATATTCTCATATTTACTAATAGTATTGGTCTTAGACTTCTACTGACGAGTTTATATAATGCACAGTTGAGATAAAGCTGCTGTTAACAAGTTATTGCTGCTTTTGGTAACTTGCAATGTCTTGATTTTAACAAGATATATCTTGTTTACAGATTACCTCACACACTCTTATAATGCTACCTATATTTCCTCAGGCCATCCCTTCAGCTGTATTATTTCCATGTCTTCTGCATGGTACCAAGTTTTCTCTTAGTTTGTTATGAAATCGTACCAGTAAATGGTTTTGGCTAATTGTTTGACATTTGTTGGTTTTTTAGCATTTTCATTTTGGCTGCAAATCAGGGAAGCGTGTGGCTCTCAGGGGGCTGATTGTCATCATTTGTGTGTGTAAAGTTTCTAGCAGATACCTAAATGAGCTATTTGCTTGCTTTCTTGAGAGAAGACAAGTGGTGGTAATGAAGCAGTATGATGGTTGTTGAGCCTCAGTATTGTGAGGCAGTCATAAGCCTAGAAAAAAGTCAATTTGCCTTATGTTCCAGTACACATTGCAGCAGTTCAATAGGGTAGTGGTAACCTCTTCAAAAATTTGTTTATCTCACCTTTAAAAACAGGTTATCTAGAGTCCATTAAATCATAGATAAAATATAGTATTGAAGGCATGCTCTAAATTTGCTCCTGTTCACATTGAGTCTCTACTGCACCCTCTACTGGCCCTCTTTAGACTGAAGACACCCAATTAATGTGCTTTTGAAAGAGAGCAGTGATTACTGAATTCTTTTTTGCCTTTTTGCTGTTTAACCATAATTTTTTTTTAAACTGACAGATCATCTTTTTCTGGTTCCCAAACGTGAAATTCCAGTGATTAAGCCACCAAGCATCTTTTTGACTTGAGTATTCTTGGGCAACGCTAACACTATGTCTTAGTTCAAATTGTTTCCAGGCTAAACAATGAACATTCCAAGGCACCTCGGCAGTGCCGAACTACCCATAATTATAATCAGCCATAGTTACAAAAACGTCTTTGTTCTGCAGAAGTTTAAAATTCTGTACTTTACAAAGTTTATTATGTCAAATGAAACTTAATCTTGCCTTCTCTTTTTGGCAAAAAATTCTGTTTGCAGGTGCTTCCAAATGAGCTTTTGGTTTATAGTGAGCAGTGAGCCAAGACAAATGTAATTTTGATGGTATTTCTATTGTAACTGTAATTTAGGACTCATTTACATGAATAGCTGGAGGCTGTTTCAGGCAGACATACTTAAAATATAAATTACCCTCGATTAATGTTGTATACTTGGTAAATACAAGTGGTAATTGCAGCCCTTTACTATTTATAATAAATCATTTCCTCATCAATCAGTTGCTCAAGTTTCTCCAATGTTATGAAGTGCTTTTGTTTGCTAAAGGAAACACTGGAGATTTCTGATTGGCAAAGAGTTAAGTTGTTATTCTTCGTGAAATGATCTTCCATACTCAGAAAAATAATCCCATTATTCAAAATACATTGGTACATATCAGAGTACGTCTTTCCTATATCTTTTTTCTTTAATAGGACCAGAACTGCTCAGTTTTCCTCTGTGGATTTTGCACCTCATGCAAAGCTCCTGAGAGTAAATTGTTATACCACTGAATGTGCCCAAACAGCAGGTATTATCTTTATAAAGTGTGGTGTGTGTGTTTGTGTGTGTGTGTAAGTAAAAGTAACCTAGTGCTCTGATGTCTGGCTTCAGTGACCCAACTCTAATTTAAAAGTGGACCATCATTTTCTTTTAGTATTTTCCCTTAATGGAGTTGTTGTCTCTTTTATTAATATGGAGGGTTTTGTTTCATGGCAAGCATTCACAGTTTCTTAAAATTATATATTTGATTAGGTCCCGAAACATGTTGGTTATAGTTCTACAACACTGAAATGAGCCTTAAGAATAATGACTTTGCTGTAGTTAAGAGAAGAATCCAAAGGCTAAAGTAACCATTAATAAAGGTGCTTAATAAAAAGGGAGCAGAACTGTATTTCCCCATAAAAAAGTAAACCTGTTCAAGTGAGCTGAAATTAGAGTTAAATAATATTTTAATAGTCCTCCCACCTATATGTTTAGTATTGTTAATGTTCGTGTATTCTGAATACATATATAGCAAAACTTTTTTTTCTTCAAATGCAATGTTTAGTTCTGTTTCTTTATCATATCTAAAAGCTCACATTTATGGTATTAGTTAAATGCTTTTTACCAATAATGCCATTCATTTTATTATCCACAATTTTTATAGTTAGGAACTTTTAAAAAGGAAACCATATTCTGCTGTTACTCATACCAAGTATACAGGAAGTAACTCATTTGAAATCAATGGCACTATGTCATATTTACACTGCTGTCATATTTACATTGAGAGCATAATTAGACCTGCTATCTCTTAAAATGCACTTACTGTAAATATATTAATGTGTTAGAAATACAGTACTCATATTTGGAGTGTAATTACAGTTGCTGTAAAAGTCACAGAACAGACAATGTGTCTTGCAATTAAAGCTTATGAGAAGTTAAACCAGTAAGTAGTTTCCCAGACACCTCCAGCTCCGCAGAGTAATTCCTGATTGTGAGCAGGAGCTTGGTTTTGATGTTCTTTGCCTATAAAGGCTGAGGCTGCGCAGTCAATACATTCTTTGACAGAGTGCAAGTTTGACAAAAATAGTGTAACCTGATCAAAGTCCCTTATATATGACAGGAATCTGGCAGCATTGCAAATAGCCTGTTATTTGTGAAGATATAATACTGAAAAGCTGGCAAAAATATAAAAAATAATAGTATAACTGCATGTGTCAGAGTCTAAGCAGAATTCTGTTAAGAAGAACATGAGTTCTTATGTAACTTTTCTTCTACAAATAGGTCTGTTGTGAGCAGTAACAACAGCTGAATTTTAAAAAAAAATGCTTGAGAGTCTCTTGACTGCTAACTTTGAGATGATTAACTCAGAAAGAAAGCTCTCACATATGGGTTACGGTTCAGTAACACTGAAACTAACCTTGAGAATAACAACTCTGTCTTGACTGAATTAGTCAAACAGTGACTGTTCTACATCAAGGAAAATATAGTTTCTGCAGTGTTCAAATTTTATAATGGAACACAGATACTTTATGGAATATTACATTTATGTATTGACTATGAATTAATCACAAGGAAAATAAGTTTTTAAGGATGCCAACTGTCATTTAAGTCAAATTAGACTGGGGGAGGGTGGACAAAATCACTATGTGAACTATAATAGAATTTGAAATGGGAAGTCTCATACAACGCCAAATACATTAAGAAATCATCTAACTCTTGCTAGATCTTGATTATACAGAGATTTCTATCTTAAATCTAGAGGGAACTAATTAGTGGATCAAATTTATTTCTGATATTCTTTCATTACACCAGGGACATGCACATCGATGGACTTAAACCAGATATGAAATTGGCTCATTGTACCAAATGCAGTAGGAATGTCTACAAGTAATAATACAAAAGAAGCATTGTCGTTAGTTTAACAAAATTATCTTTGCAATGGTTTATCAAAGCTGTTTTCAGGCTGCTATTGGTCATGAATCCAAATCTGCAAGGTAGTCAGAGTGTAGTTAGTTCTGTGAGTGAAAACAGACGCACACTGCCAACTTAAAAAAAGTTCCAAACAAGAAGAGAGATTTAGAGAGATAGTTGGACAAATCCAAGAAGTCCATGTGTTTATGGTTTTTAAACATTTAAATTGTAGCAGCAGTTCTAACACACTTAAATTAAGAGGCCAAATGATTAACATATTAATATGTAGTTGAAAAATAAATATGCAAGTTTATAACTCAGTGTCTTGTGTCAGCGAGGATTTTTGTTTATGTGAAACAACCTTATCAGACATGGTAGTGTGCAGTTTACCAAATTAGCACATTATTCACTGTGCATCAAAGCTATATACTATTTATACAAATAACTGTATTTCACTGCCTAGTTGCTTGTTAACTACAAACAAATCTCACAAACAGAATGTAGGGAATCTTTTGATATCCTAATTAGGATGTTACTCTCAATTATGGCAATGCTTATTTCAGAGAATTTCACCTCTGGTTTTTGATAGGTAGAAAAATCCTTTGTGTAAATCCACAGTGTTTAAAATTTCATGCTTCATTAGCATAGTTTGATTAAAACTTAAGCAGTTCAGTAATCATCTTAAGGCCTTACTAATACTTTGCTTTACTGCCAGATATTAAAATTGAGTACTTTTGTTTGCACTAATTGTTTCTTACCAAAATATATTATAATGAAAGAGTAACAGGCATGCTCCGTTTTACAAAGAAAATCTGTTTCCCCACTTATAGCATGGTAATTTATTGCTGATAGGTAACCAGGTTATACCCTAGAAAGTGACATGCTCCTCTTATTATATTTCACCCAGGGTTTGAAATATTTACCCATTTTGTACTAGATTGAGTGAAAAATAATTGCCTCACCATAGACCGTGCTATAAAGTCATACCCCTGATAATTTTAAATAGTGTATTTTTTGTGTACCATCTTTAGTTGTAAGAATCTTTTTTAATGTATCCCCTTTTTGAAGCTTTTACCATGTCTCTTGATTTTATTATGCCTTTTCCCCTTGTATATTTAGCTCTTTTCCCCTTGATTCTTATATATTTTATTGCAAGGTATTCAGTGCCTATTTCCTCTTTCTTTCTCCATTTCCCTACCCATCTTGTTATAGATTTCATTCCCTATCTTGTTTTCCACTGTCTTCCTTATATTTTATGTCTGTCTTCTATTTCTCCTTCCAAAATCTCTCAATACGGTGCTACTCTTTTTTCATTCCCTACTATGTCAAACAGTATTCACAGTGGGGTGTTCCTTATCTCCATAGTAACTACAGGCAGACTAGATCTTTGGCTCTGGGCCAGGTTTTAGGATGGTCTCTCAGGAAGGACGCTACACAATGTCCATTTTTGGAAGAGCAGGCTTTGAAGATTTTTCTCCTCAAAGCTACTACATTGAAAGAAATATTTTTGTTTGGTTTCTGAGGTAAGTTTGAAGCATAACACCCTCCCCTTATCTTCTCAGAAATGCTAGACAGAGATAGTCAGGGAAGAAAAAGGGCAAGAAATGTTTCCTTTTGCTCACTTTTTCCCATCAAGTAGGCTGCCAGGGGCAAAGGTTAAAGCTCCCAGCCACTGTGTGGACATGGTCCAGCCTGAGACAATTGAGCAGGCTACAGGGAAGATTCCTTCACTGAGAACAGGACAGGAACTAGTGGCATGGAGCAAGGGATACTTTCCCACCCCCCTAAGATTTTGAAAGCAAATTTCCTGCCCCCCGAAGGCATGGAACCTTATTCCCACAGCTTGCAAAGTAGGCACAAAGGATTCAGATGAGCCAGGAAGAAGAAATTCCCACTCTCAGCCAGTGCTCAGGCAAGGTCCATGTGGAGGTGGTTGAGAAGGCTGCAAAGGATCCTCTCCTGGGAGGTCTCAACCACTGGCAAAGGTTCCAGGTGCCCTTGCAGCCTATCAGATCCTGATGAGTCATCCTGTCTTATGTGGCTTCAGCTCCCTCCTCTTTTTGTTCTTACAGCCCCCATTTGACCAGGACTCAGCAGCAGGGATCAGTGGGGTAAAGTGATTCAGATCCCTTGCTCAGTAGTATGGTCCTACCCCCTTTCCTCAGAGGTCCCATAGGAGAGGTCCCATAGGAGGTCCCATAGGAGGTGGAAAGTGGCAACTCTTTTCCTTAGGAGACATGCACAGTACATGGCATCAGATTCTGTCCTTTTGGTTCCCCTGATAGCTCTCCCAGGGCACAACATTCCCCCATTCTACTTTCTCAAGGGTTTGACCCAAATCATCCTGCTGACCTGCCTCTTTTTCTGTCTGATCAGCATATCAAGTACTCGTGCAGGTCAAAGTTTTGAAGGGACTAGCAGTTGCAGTTAGATGCTTTCAAGAACATGACTTTTAAGTAAACAAGTAGAATGGATGATTAGAGCCTTCATGAAACAAGCGCCCACAGGTTTTTCTGGTCACTAACAGTTTCTTTTCTCTGAAGAAAGACAGAACAAGAGTGTATCTGATTTGTCAAACATTGACTTATCCCTCCTATATTAAATCCACTGACTAAACCCTGGGGCTTGCAGGTCTAATGCATGAATAACTTCTAATAGACCTGCTTTCATATGAGGACTTTTGCACATTTACTGCTTTTCTTCCAGCCTATAAATACAGAAAATCACTCTCTAAAGCTGTTGGTCCAGATACAGTATTAACATTTCTTGAGGAGTTCATCTTAAAGACTTTTCATGCTATCTGATGTTGGGGCCAGAGAGGCAGGTTTTCAATACTGCTAGACTCCGTGTAAGTGGAGCAGAATTAGACTTTTATGTGATTTAGGCATGATGACATGCAGCTATAAACCATTAGGCTGGCCCACCACATCCAGCAGATGATTCTTCAGAAGTATGGCATATGGAAACTGATAAGACAGATGATTTCAGTGTTACAAAGGCAGTCAGCCTTGATCATGTCATAAGCACAAACTCATTTTATCTCTTATTATTGAAGTAGAAGAAAAGACAGGGTGAGCTGATGCTTTAGCCCACAAATGAGCTTGTGCATGTTTGGAGATCCATTAACAGTTCTGCTTGCAGGATCAGAACCTAAATTATATTCCGTATCCCATGTTGCAAATTTCAGGTCAGACTTTTGAAGGATTAGAGGGTGGGAGAAAATAGAAATAACTTTGCAATGGTTCGAGTTTGGGAAAAGTCTCCATGATGATAGCAGTAGAATTGTTAGAAACTCAAGTAACACAAAAGGTGCCTCGTTTCACTGATTTTTGTCCCTAAACTGTTTAGTGATAAGCTGTGCCTTTAGGATTGCAGGATAAAAACTCAGCCTCTAGACAAAAGATGGTTGGGAATTTTTCAATCAAACAGTTTTGCTGGAAAATGTTGATTCATCAAAATTGAAACTTTCTGCAGGAACATATTAGTTTTGACGAAACTTTCATTGGAAAGGCTTCTCAGGGTGAAATTTCTGGTCAAAATGAAAGCAAGAACCAACTCAGAAAAGTCAGTTCGTTAGAACTGTGACAGAATGTACCAACCCCAGACTGGACCAACGAGGACAGACCAATCACTGTGGGCCCAGGAGGCCACACCCTCTCATCCCTGCTGCACATGCTGCAAGTGGAAGGGACAGATAAAAAGAAGCAGCCCAGCTCAGTCTGGGCTAGCTGAGGAGGAGGAAGGACACGTGTTGCAAGCTCCTGCAGAGAAGCCAGTGTCTCCCCAGGCAGTGGAAACCATAGACCATGCCTCACTTTGCTGTGAGCGACCAGACCGCAGAGATTGATGGGGATGCCAAGCTGCTGCCAGCCAGGGAGATGAATGAGAAGCACCTTGTGGTAGGACATGACCCAGGGAACATAGTAGAAGTCAACACTTAATCTCTTAATGGGGAATCTCCCAGCTTCATGGGGCTCTGGGTCAGATCCCAGTGAAGCAGGGTGGACCTGGGTTCCCCTCTCCACATGCCACTAGGTGTGGCAACTGCTTGTTTGCTCTGCCCCACCTGGAGGCTAGAAACTGACTGCTCTTCCCTGTCCAGAGGGTCAGAACCCCAGTTATTGTTGTTTGCTTGCTCCAGCCAGGAAGGTCAGGGACCCTAGACAGCTTGTTTATCAGCCCTATCTAAGGGCTATAGACTGACTGTTCTGCCTCATCCAGAAGGCCAGGAACCCTAATAGTTACAGTCAACCCCAGCCAGGAGGGTTAGAGGCTACAGACTGTTTGTCCTACCCCACCTGAGGAACGCAGGCGCATATTTGTTTGACTCCCGACAGGGATCCTGAGACCACAAGGAGTACAGAGACTGGGCTAATAGAGGCAGCCCTACGCGACAAACAGGGCCCCCCATCACAAGGATATTCATTTGGGGTATGACAGACCCAGATGCAACTTCATGCTCTGCCTGAGTTAGAGCATGGCCTTGAATCTGGCTCTCGTCCTAGGTGAGTATCCTAACCATTGGGCGATTAGCTATTCTGAAGTGGGTTTTTCCTCAGTATCTTTTGCTGGAGCTGTTCCACTTTGTATAAATAACTATTAATGGGATGAGGGACTTGAAGCCTCATCCCATTAATAGCCCAGCTGAGTGCCCTAACCACCAGATTACAGCATCTGTCTCAATTTTTTGTTAAAAAATTTCAAAATGTCTTGTTTTTTGTCTCAACGTGTAACAGGAAAATACTTGAAATCTCAAAAAATTTTGTGGAATGAAAAAATTGTTACTTGCCCAGCTCTACTGCAGACACTCTCTAAGGCAATATTTCCCAAATGGTGGAGCCTGATACACCTCTTGGTCATGGGAAGAGTTTAGGTGCATCAGACATGCCCCAGGGACATACCTCTCACAATACTCTTACTTCCCCTGGGCAGCAGGCAGTGGGATCCTGACAGCAGCAGTGTGGAGGAAGCAGCTGGAGCTAGCGAGTGAATAATCATCAGCCTGTCCCCTGTCCGGATCCCACTCTCTACAGTGCTACCCAGGGGAAGTGAGAGCACAGAGGAAGCTCATTCAGGGCAGGGACAGGCTGCTGACTTGTACATTCTCTGGCTCTGCCCACTTCCACTGCTCTGCTGCAGCTGCTACCTCCTGGATCTTGCTTTCACTTCTCCTAGACAGCAGCAGTAGTGTGGAGGAAGTGTCTGGAGCCAGCAAGCAGACGTCAACAGCCTGGTAGCAATTACAGCCCAGCCATCGGGGGAGAGAGGCTGGCTGGGGCTGCAGGAGGGAGCAGGACTGGTAGAGTGAGAACAAGGGGGCTGAGGGGAGCCAAGCAGGGGGCTTTTGAAGGGGAAGGGGAAGCAGGGGTAATGGTGAGTCACCTTAGTAAAAAGTTTGGGAACCGCTGGGCTAAGGTCTCAAGCTTAGCAGGAGTTGACAGTTGTGGCCTATTAGGTAGTTGGAAGATGGAACTGATGGCTGTTCCTTGTGAAAAGGGGCTTTAGGCCTCCTACGAAGGGAATATTCCTAGAAAGGCTTCTACCAAACTGAGAAGAGTAACCTAGGGTGCTCTTTTCTCTTTATTTTCCTTAATTCTTATCCTTCCCTCTGTCAAAAATGTGTGACCCTCTGCTAAAAGGAAATCAATATTGTTTGAGTGATTATTTTAATTAGGACACCAAAAAAGGGGTGAGGGGACAATAGGACTAATCACAGGAGGAAAGCCTCCTGAAGAGATGCGTTGTGGTTTTTGCTTTTCTACCCAGACTTAAAGGATCAAGTAACCCCAAACCAAATGAGGGAGAAGTGGCTCTTCTAGATGTCGATATTTTGCTAATAAATCAGATAAGGGTCGCTTTCTGCTAAACGTTCATGCTATTGAACATATATAATTAATAAAGCCTCAGCCATATGTAGGCTTAGTAAATTCATGTATTATGTATATCAGTGGTTCTCAACTGGGTACACATACCCCAGGGGTACGCAGCAGAAGTGCTTCCTCTGCCAGCCGCTCTGACCAAGATCCCGCAAGGACAGAGAGCTCTGCCATAAAATCTTTATGGAGGTGGCTTTCTGACTACAGCTCTCCAGCAGGCGAGTCTTCCCCTCAACTTTGACTTCAAAGCGTTGTGCGTCAAAGAAACGGTTTGGAGAGTTCTCTCCCAAGTCGAAAAGAAGAGCGGGAAGTCCCCTCAGTGAGCCTAGCGATAGCCGAAAGCGATCACCATCTCGCTTCTTATCCTAGGCATCGAGACTGTCCGGCAAGCATGCCTCACAGAGACCGTCAGTGTCGAGTACCATAGATAGGCCCATGGACCCTTTGGGCACAGGCATTGAATCTTCAGTACAGACAGATAAGGGAAACGCCCTAACATGCTCCTGGTACGCAAGCTGACCTCAGTACTGACAGCAGCATCAGCCCATCTGTCACTGGAGAGATTGGTGCAAAGTCCTCATCTCCACTGACATCAGGATGCAAGGTACCAGCAGAATCCCAGCAAGCCAGTGACTTGGCCACATTGGAAGTGCCTGACTCTCCGCCCCTTGTTACCAAGATCCTGGCACCAAGCCATGGCCGACCCAGGAGTATTTCCCCACAATCATTCCATGCCCCTCCAATGTCAAGTGAGGGATCAGACAGCAAGCCGGAAAGTCTTTTTCAGTACTCCTCCCAGGCTCCATATGGGACCCAATATCAACAGGGTTTGGGAATGTACCACCAGATGGCACTGCCACTATCTTGGTACAGTCACCTGTGGGCACCTCCACCAGGCCCTATGTCACCACAGTGACCATATTGGGACCCCTGGGCAGTGCACCAACAGCCTATCTCAAGGGCACCAGGTATCACCCAAAAGTCTCCCAGCCATGCTCCCTCAGCCGCAGTGTTGTGGACTTCAGAACCTAGGAAAGAGACGAGCAGGAGGTGGATGCAGAGGAGGAGGTCACATCCAAGGCAGTATCATAGAATTATAGAATATCAAGGTTGGAAGGGACCTCAGGAGATCATCTAGTTCAATCCCCTGCTCAAAGCAGGACCAATCCCCAGCTAAATCATCCCAGCCAGGGCTTTGTCAAGCCTGACCTTAAAAACCTCTAAGGAAGGAACGTCCACCACATCCCTAGGTAACCCATTCCAGTGCTTCACCACACGCCTACTGAAAAAGTTTTTCCTAATATCCAACCTAAACCTCCCCCTCTGCATCTTGAGACCATTACTCCTTGTTCTGACATCAGGTACCACTGAGAACAGTTTAGATCCATCCTCTTCAGAACCCCCTTTCAGGTAGTTGAAAGCAGCTATCAAATCCCCCTTCATTCTTCTCTTCTGCAGACTAAATAATCCCAGTTTCCTCAGCCTTCCCCATCGATAAGTTCATGTGCTCCAGCCCCTAATTATTTTTGTGCCCTCTGCAGGACTCTTTCAGTTTTCCACAGCCATTTCTTGTAGGTGTGGGGCCCAAAACTAGTCCCTAGTCTGTGCAGTGCATGGGATTCTTCTGATCCTAAGTGCAGGAGACTCTGCACTCGTCCTTGTTGAACCTCATCAGATTTCTTTTGCCTAAATCTTTAATTTGTCATATGTCCCTCTGTATTCACTATCCCTTACCCTCCAGCGTATCCTTATTCTTACCACTTCCTCCCAGTTTAGTGTCATCTGCAACTTGCTTGAGGGTGCAGGTCCATGCATCCTCCAGATCATTAATGAAGATATTGAACAAAACAGTCGTCAGGGACTGACCCCTTGGGGTACGTCCGCTTTGATGCTGGCTGACCAACTAGACATGGAGCCATTGGATCACTTCTAGTCAGAATGAGGCTATTGCTTGAGTCCCAGATCCTCCTCCTTCCCTTTTTTAAAGATGGGCACTACATTAGCCTTTTCCCAGTCATCCGGGACCTCCCCCGATCGCCATGAGTTTTCAAAGATAATGGCCAATGACTCTGCAATCACATCTGCCAATTCCTTTAGCACCTTCAGATGCAGTGCATCCGGCCCCATGGACTTGTGCTCGTCCAGCTTTTCTAAATAGTCCTGAACCACTTCTTTCTCCACAGAGGGCTGGTCACCTCCTCCCCAGCTGTGCTGCTCAGTGCAGTAGTCTGGGAACTGACCTTGTTCGTGAAGAGAGAGCCAAAAAAAGCATTGAATATCCTTTTCCTCACCAGGCAAAGCAGTTATGCCATCACCACCTTCCATAGCAGACTACTTTCGCTTGGTCCAAGAGCTGGCAAAGAGAGCGGTGGACACCTTCCAGATACCATGGATATGCACCACCAGCTCATCGATATTCTCCATGCGTCATCTACCTCCAAAATTGTCCTCCCAATTAACAAGGCCATCCTAGACCCAGCTAAGAGGATGTGGCAAACTTTGGCTTCAGTGGCCCCAACATGCAAGTGAGTGGACAAAAAATATTATGTTCCCTCAAAGGAATCAGAGTTCCTATTTACCCATCCACTGCCCAATTCCATCATGGTGGATGCTCTGAACTCTCTTGACTGACAACACCACTCTAGGACAATGACCTACGACAGAGATTGGAAGAGTCTTGATCTCTTTCATACAAAGATGTACTCCTCGGCCACTTGATAGTTTTGAATTTCCAATTACCAGGTGCTTACGGCAAAGTATGACTACATGAATTACAGAAACTACAAGACTTTATTGATAAACTGCCAGAGAGCTCCTGAAATTCCTGAAAGGTCATCATCCAGGAAGGGTAACTGGTGACAAAAACAGCTTTTCAGTTGGCCCTCAACACCGCTGACACAGCTGCCAGGACCATCTTCACAGCTATGGTGGTGAAACGGCATTGTGGCTTCACCTTTCAGGATTCCTGAAGGAGGTGCGAACCACAGTGGAGGACTTTGAGGGGGTGAAGCTCTTTGCCAGGAAGACCGACTCCTCTGTGCACTCTTTGATGGATTCCAGGGCCACTGTGGGGTCACTGGGAATTTACACATCAGGGCAAAAGAGACACTTTAACCCTCAGTACTACCAGAGGCCTTATTCACAATTCCCATCACAACAGCACTATGAGCCCCAAAGGAAAAAAAGAAAGTTCTCGAAACGAGAGCATTCAGGTTCCCAGTCCTTGACCCAACCACCTGCCCTTAAGCATCACTTTTGACGGGCATGTCAATGCGCTGTGAGAGCTCTCTCCACTACTACCTGTGACCACACACCCATTTGGCCACCATTTGGCAGCATTCTGGAGTGCATAATGTCAGACTGATGTATCCTAGAGATTGTCAGATCCAGATATTCCATCCACTTCATCTCCATACTCACTCTACGACACCCTTCCTCATCCCTCTTTGGGGACCTTTCTCAGAGTCTACTACAACAGGTGATAGATTTGACTCCTGGACTTAGGAGCCATAGAACCAATACCTCAACATCTATGAGGCAAGGGGTTCTAGTTACTTCCTAATTCTCAAAAGTAAGGGAGATTGGAGACCCAATCCTGGACCTCAGAGCTCTCAACAAGTTTGTGAAAGCTCAAAAGTTCAAGATGGTCACCCTATCAATGATCATTCTGTCAGTGGAACAGGGAAACTAGTTTTCAACCTTGACTTACAAGGTGCCTACTTTCACATCTCAGTACTACCAGTTCACAAATGTTTCCTCGGGTTCACTCTGGGGCACAAGTGTTACCAATACAGAGTCCTCCTCTTTGGCTTTTCATCTGCCCCAAGAGTATTTTTCAGAGTTCTCTCAGTGAACAAGATACACTTATTCACGGAGCTGGGCCTGCAGATCAGTTCCCAGAAGTTGATTCTCACACCAGTGCAACACCTAGAATTCATAGGATCCAACCTAAGCCAAAGTCTTCCTACATCAGGACAGATTTCCATCTCTGGTATTGCTTATACACACAGCTCAATGCAGCTCTCATATGCCAGCCAGAATCTGCCTCAAGGTCCTGGGACATATGGCAGTTGGCAGAGTGGTGATTCCACAAACCAGACTTCATATGCAATGCCTAGAGCTGTGGTTCAGCTCAGTTCACAGAACAAACAGGGACAGTCTGAACAAACTCCTCTTACTGCCCACTAGGATCAAGAACTCCGTGGACTAGTGGAAGAACCCAGGCAATGTATGCAAAGGGATCCCCTTTTTACAAGCGCCACCTTCATCACTTCTTACTACAGAAGCATCCCACATAGGATGGGGCGTGTATTTAAATGGCCTCACAGCACAAGGCACATGCCTGCGGAGATCTCACTGCACATCAATTTCCTCAAGTTGAGAGCGGTCAAGAACACACCTGCACCAAATTCCTCCCACTGATAACAGGGTCACATGTAAAGGTTCTGACAGACAACATAGCCTGCATGTTTTATATCAACTGCCAGGAAGGAACCAGATCGCTCTCTTTATGCACAGAGGCAATGAAACTATGGAACTGATGCGTCTCTCACAATGTCATCTTATCCATAGCTTACCTCCTGTTTATGCAGAATGTGGTAGCGAACAAGCTCTGTCACACATTCCTGCACAACTATGAGTGGGAGATGCATCTATCAATACTTCATGCCACAGTGGGCAACAACATCCACAGATCTGTTCACCACTTACCAGAACAAGAAGTGTCCGAGGTACTGTTTCAGGGTGGGGATTGAACAGCACACTCTGGGTGATGCTCTCCTCCTCCTCTTCTGCTGAAGGTCCTGGTAAAGATAAAGAGGGATGGTGCTTTCATAATTTTGATTGCTCCCATGTAGCCGAGGCAGACCTGGTACCCTTACCTGACGCAGCTTGCGATGTGCCCACTGATTTTCCTTTCAGCCCTCTGCATCTTCAGTCCACATATTTGCAGAACATTATGCGATTACCAATGTTCAGATAAAGAGTATACCGTACATCCCAACTTGGGATCATCCTCCTCAAAGCATGGCTCCTACATGGTTCCAACAGCTAGCAATCTCATGCTAAAAGGAAGTGCAAAAGATTCTACTACACAATAGAAAGTCCTCCACACTATGCACTTACCTGCAGAAATGATTCAGGGTTCCTGCTTTTGGTGCACGTCCCAATAAATCTTTCCAGTGTCAGCAACTCTTCCACATATTCTAGAATATACCCTGGCCATTAAAAAAAAAAAAATTGGGGATATCCCTGAGCTCTCTGAGTCCACCTAGCAGCTATTACAGCATTTTACCAACCCATAGAGAGGTACTCAGTACTTCCGCACCTAACAACTAAAAGGTTCCTTAAGGGACTAACAAACCTCTTCCCTCAACCTCAACTTTCTACTCCCTCATGGGACCTAAACCTAGTGTTGAAAGGGCTGACTAGACCCCGCTTTAAACATATGCCACCTGTTTGCTAGCATACCTACTGATGAAAACGGTCTTTCTGGTTGCAAGTACCTTGGCTAGAAGAATAAGGGAAATAGTAGCTCTGCTGGCATATCCCCTGTACACAGTATTCTTCCCTGACAAGGTTACACATTGGCCATATCAAAGGCCTAGTCTACACTGAGGAAGTGGAATCGATCTAAGATACGCAACTTCAGCTACGAGAATAGCATAGCTGAAGTCGACGTATCTTAGATCGACTTAGATTGACTTACTTTGCATCCTCATGGCGTGGGATCAACGGCCGCTGCTCCCCTGTCGACTCTGCTTCTGCTTCTGCCAGGACATCCCTCGCCCCGCACCACCACCTACCGCCTCCATTGGCCTGGAGCGATGAACCGTGGCCAGTGGGAGCCGCAATCGGTCGAACCTGTGGATGTGGCAGGTAAACAAACCAGACCGGCCTGCCAGGGTGCTTATCCTGGTGGCCATGTGCCAAAGGTTGCCAATCCCTGATCTGGAGGAGTATACCATCTAGTGATATTCACCCCCTGTGATGTTGCCCATTTTTGGCAAGCAAGCAGAGCTACAAATTTCTTGAGCAATGCTCCTTTTCCTGTTAGTTCTTTATTTTTTAAATAAAAAACCCCCAAAGCTCTAGGAAATGCCATATATGTGGCGTGGTTAAGAACTCAGTCAAGAAAGGCCCAAATTAAGCTTCTGTGCACACCATTAACTCTCCCCTTTGAAAGGTCCTAATTTGGTTTGCAGAAACTTTTTTATTGCTGCTGATATTCAAAATGGGAAGAACACGGTTTAATTCTAAGCGCTAGAATCTCTTCTGTAACCAAGCTCTGCTTGGTGTGAGGAAGAGGTGAGGAGCTCAGGGAGCTGAAACTGGCTCCTTGATTTTGATGAATGGTCTGTATCATCCATGGCTTCGAGGAGGTTTAGAGCAACTGAAGGACTGCTCTAAATTATATCAATTGTCTGTGAAAAACCTTATGCCTGTTCTTCACTGGCATAGCGGAGCTCTGCTTCACTATGATTCCTCTTTATCCTGACATGCTTCCTATATCAGGAGCTGGTAAGGCAGCTGGAGTCTGCTTTGGCACCTTTATGCCAGCAGGGAGTTCCACTACGCCAGGGGGACCTCCTCAGTGGCACCTCTAGAGTGAGGCAAAGTGGCTGGATTTCAGTCTAGGCTTTTGTACCATATCTTCCCTGAAGAATCTAAGCCCTGGCTGAGTTTTCTAGCCTGGCAGTTAGAAAAAAGTGATTTAATTCTAAAATGAGCATATTTAATATGCAGTTTTTTAGACTGCCACTTTTCCTAATAGAACTACTGATTCTCATAACATGGGCCTAGATTGGCTCCTCCTATGTTAAAAGCTCTGGACCGTAATCTTTCCTGGGACTCCCAGGGTAGGCTAGGTGTAGGGATTTCTTTTCTGCAGGGGTTAGGGTGACCAGACAGCAAGTGTGAAAAATCAGGACAGGGAGTGGGGGGTAATAGGAGCCTATATAGGAAAAAGACTCAAAAATCGGGACTGTCCTCATAAAATCGGGACATCTGGTCACCCTAGCTGGGGTTGTGTGATAGGCCGGGCCTTTTCGAGGTCCCAGTTGGACATTTTCAGAGTCTATTTCCCTTCTAAAATCTCTTTCTCCTTTGGGAGCCATACTCCAGTTTTTCCAGATTCACAGGTAGGGAGATCTTCCAATTAAGCGGATGTTCAGTCTCTGAGTCTTCCTTTAAGAAAATCTATATGGGTCTGGCTTGTTTATGTGGTATGGTACAGCTAAACCCCAGGTCAGGGGTTAGCTTCAACCCCTCCCTGCAACAGTCAGCTTGTACCTGGTCTGGAGAGTCCTTGCGGGTAGTGAGGGTTTACAATGGGAGGAAGAGTCAGCTAACTCTGAGACACAGCTGTTTTTCCTCCTTGTTGCCACATCTCCGTATGAAAAGTTCTCCCTGTTTAAGCTTGCAGCAGCATTCCCTCTAATTTTTCCTACGCATGTGCAGAATGAATTTTGTTATGTGCACCAATATGGAGGTGATGTGTGTCGCATCACCTGCATATTGGTGCACATAATAAAATTCATGGGGGGGGGATGTGGGAGAGGGGTTCGGTGTGTGGGACCAGGGATGAGGGACACAGGGCTAGGGCAGAGGATTGGGGTGCGGGGGGAAAGGGTGGGGCAAGGGCTCCAGCTGGGGGTGTGAGCTCTGGGGTGGGGCTGGGGATGAGGGGGTTTGAGGTGCAGACTGCTCTGGGGCTACGGTGGGGGGAGAGGACTCCCCCCAGCTCTCTCTCTTCTCAGCAGCTCCTGAGCTGAGGAGGGAGAGGCACCTATTCTCCAGCCACGATAGGTTCATGCTGGGGCAATGGGGAGAGGCAGCTACATGGTCGCACAACTTAGAGGAAACTTAGCTCTGCAGGTGTGCGTATTTAGTACCAGCTGAGCCCAGAGGAATTGTTAACCGTCTCCTGGTTGGAAACGTAGCATGCCCCATCACAGGATGGACCCTTTTTCACTCAACCAAGGTTGAAGGGGAATCTCCATGATGAACTCCTTGCAGAAATTCCCTTCTGTTTGCAAATTTAATTCTGCAGGCAACCTAAATTTGGCATTTCCTAACTTTCCTAACTTTTAATTGCTTGATTTTGCAATCTGAATAATTTTCTTGTAATGTAGGTTTTTGTATGTAATCTATTAATTTGACTTTCTGCTGTTTATTTTCTCAGCTCTAATCTTTCCTGTGATTCCCAATACACCTCTGGCCTGATATAACATGACCCAATATAACATGAATTCGAATATAACATGGTAAAGCTATGCTGGGGGTGAGGGGGGCTGCACAGTCTTGCAGATCAAAGCAAGTTCAATATAACACAGTTTCACCTATAACACAGTAAGATTTTTTGGCTCCCGAGGACAGCGTTCTATCAGGGTAGAGGTGTATTTGATATATATACTGTATCAAAATGACTGTAACTGATTTATTGTACAAGTTCTTTCTACTTTTTAGACTAGTTCTCCTTAGTGTAAATTCTGCACACTTATATTACACTTTTATTTTGTTCTCTTATGTTGTATATTTTAGAATAATCATCCAGGTCATTCTCCTTTCTCTGCTGTAACACAGAATCGTAGGACTGAAAGGGTCCTTGAGAAGTCATCTAATTCAGTCCCCTGTACTCATGGCAGGACTAAGTCTTATCTAGACCATCCCTGACAGGTGTTTGTCTAACTTGTTCTTAAAAATCTCCAATGATGGAGATTCCATAACCTCCCTAAGCAATTTGTGCTCATTCACAGTTCCCATTAGATATTTATCCTACCTTACCCAGGAAGAGTTGGTAGGTAGATCAACCTTTTTTCACTAATGGATATTGAACAATAGCAAGCTATTTTATCTTTGTCCCTTCCCTTCCTATTGCCTCACACACCACCTTGGTTTTCAGATGACTGGTACCAGAAGAGGTTTGAGGGAAGAAAATCTGAGATTTGATGGTAAAAAGTGAGAGTTGAAGATGACTGACTGACAAGCAAAAGCAATTAATAGAAACCTACACAAATGAAGGGCTGGAAGTGAAGAGGTCAATTTTCTCCTTCATTGTAACAAACAAGTCCTTCTGAATCACTTTATTTATTTAATAATTTTATTATAATTTATAATAATATTTATTATCTGTATTTAATACCAAAAGCCGCACTATTTGCTGTAGAGATCTATCCATCTCTTTGAAAACCTGGACTTAAACACTGAGCACATAGTTGACAACATGACAGCACATTCAATTCAGCTTGTTCTCACAGCTGGAATTCCTAGAATCTTTGAAGTAAACTTGAGTTCATCTTCGAGTGCTTGCTCATATCCATTCCAGTTAGGTGTGTGTGCGCCGCGTGCACGTTCGTCGGAGACTTTTTACCCTAGCAACACTCGGTGGGCCGCCAGGTCGCCCCCTGGAGTGGCGCCGCTATGGCGCCTGATATATGCACCTGCCGGCCCATCCACTCCTCAGTTCCTTCTTACCGCCTGTGTCAGTCGTTGGAGCAGTGGAGCGCGGCTTAGCTGATCTCCACCTCCCTAGCGATTCGCTTGTTTGTATAGTTATCGTGTACATAGTTCATGTCTATAGTTCTAGTTAGCATTTAAATTAGTAGTTCTTACAGTTGTGTATATAGTTAAAGAGGATCAGGGGCTTGCCCCGTCTCCTCCCCTGGTACCGGGGCCCATGCCCGGTTCACCAGGCTTCAAACCCTGCATGGTCTGTCATCGGCCGATGCCCACAGGAGACCCACACAACTCCTGTTTAAAGTGCCTAGGCGAATCCCACCTTGCGGGCAAGTGCCGAATCTGCAAGGCGTTCAAGCCCCGGACAAAGAAAGAGCGGGACATTCGCCTGAAGCAACTTTTGGTGGAGGCAGCGCTAACTCCCCCATCCTCGGCACCAACTCTGGCACCGGGAACAAGCGCCTCCTCCACACTGGACCGCCCGGCACCAGTAAAGGCTCCTCGGCACCACCCTTCACCGGCCCAACCCTCTGGTCGGCACCACTCTCTTTCCCTGAGAAGCAAGAGACACAAGGCTCCTGCGGCACCTACAGCTACACTGCAGTCACAGTGTATCTCTAAGACGGACCGCCCGGCACCGTCAACTGCTGCGGCACCGCTTGTCTCCGCACCGTTGATTCCGGTCTCACAGGAGCCGTTGAGTCCAGTGCCTACCAGCTCCCCAGCACATGCTGCAGTCGAGCTCGTCGTGCCCTCCACGCCGGAGACCTTCTCCACGGTGCGGGACCTAATTGCCCTAACAGAGCCTGAGCTGCCCCAACCCCCGGCACCGCCGATGCGGGTTATTCAGTCATTGGGCAAGCCCACCATGGTGCGGCCATCTTCCCCGGGCACCACTGGATACTGTTGGTCCCGATCTAGATCCCGCGATCACTCTCGGTCCTGACATCGCTCCCGATCCTGGTGCCGCTCGCAGTCCCGGTACCGTTCTCCATCCCGGTACTGGTCGTACTCACGGCACCGCTCGAGATCCCGGTCTCCGTCGTGGTACTCTCGGCACCGGTCCAGATCCCGGCACCGCTGTACCTCTCGCAGCCGATCTCAGCATGACGATGTAAGGCGCCGGTCGACCTCCTGGCACCACGCTGGTCGCAGGTCCCGCTCCCGGTACCACCATGGTTCCCGGTACCGTTCACCGGTACCGTGCAGAGATGAGTTCTATGGACGCAGAGACCTGGCCCAATCAACTTCAGCTCCTCCATGGCCGTTGCATCATCCGTCCGCTTCCTCACACACGGACAGTGCCTCCTACGGGGGTTCTGATACGCAGGCCCATCCGGACCACGGACCGCCTCAGTGGTCCTTTTGGACACCTTGGGCCTATCACCAAGCCCAAGATGAACCAACGGGCCCATCACACTCCGGCCACTCAGAGCACCGTGCACCAGAGGCCACAGTCAGCAGACCTCCCCCCGCTGGTACGGAGGAAACCACTGCACACGCACCGGAACAGCATGATCTTCCGGAGACGGAGGTCCCCCAGGATGAGGCGTCAGTCCAGGACCCATTCATCCCAGGGCTGTCATCCTCCTCTTCCCCGGCTGAGGCGGTAGCGGGCACATCATCATCGGGGCCTCCTCCGGTTGACCTCCGATCACACCAGGATCTTCTGCAGCGTGTTGCCCAGAATATCAACCTTCCAGTAGAGGAGGTTGCTGAGGTGGAGGACCCGGTGATTAGCATATTATCTGCGGAAACACCAACCAGAGTGGCCCTCCCCTTCATCCGTTCGATCCAGGCCAGAGCAGACGCTATCTGGCAGTCCCCGGCTTCCATTCCACCCACAACCAGGGGAGTAGAACGGAAATACATGGTGCCTTCTAAGGGGTATGAGTACCTCTACGTGCATCCCGCCCCCTGCTCGTTGGTGGTACAATCAGTCAACGAATTGGAGCGCCACGGCCAACAAGCCCCCATGCCAAAATCTAGGGAGGCCAAGTGCGTGGATTTGTTGGGCTGGAAGATCTACTCCGCCGGAGGCCTTCAGCTCTGCATGGCAAACCAACAAGCCCTCTTAAGCTGATACAGCTACAATACCTGGGAGGCGGTCGGCAAGTTTACCAAGTTGGTTCCGCAGGACTCCCGTCAGGAGTTTACAGCTCTTCTAGAGGAGGGGAAGAGGGTCACGAGAACCTCCTTGCAAGCCTCACTAGATGCCGCCGATTCGGCAGCTAGAACGGTCGCCTCTGGCATAGCCATGTGACGCATATCATGGTTGCAAGTGTCCGGCCTACCACCTGAGCTGCAATACACCATACAAGACTTGCCATTTGATGGACAAAGTTTGTTCTCGCAAAAGACAGACCCCAGACTACAGAGTCTGAAGGACAACCGGGTTATTATGTGTTCGTTCGGAATGCATACACCCCAGACTCAGAGACAGTCATTCCGCTCCCAACCTCAGCGCCCTTACCCCCGACCTCGGCCAAGACAAGATTTTGCCCGAAGACGAGGTTGTACTACCCGCAGACGTCAGTCTGGACCTCAAGGGGGCAACAATTCCGGTCCTGCCAAACCAGCATCGGGACCCAAAGCAAACTTTTGAGGATGCGCCCGAGAGCAATGTACCAGTTATCTCCCCAGATCCCTTCCAGTTTTACAACCGCCTTTCCCCGTTCCTCCTGGCGTGGTCCCAGTTGACTTCAGATCATTGGGTCCTACGCACGGTGGAGCTTGGATACCATCTTCAGTTCGTTTCATCTCCTCCCGCCCACCCCGCCTCTTCGTCCCTCTTCAGGGACCCCTCTCACGAGCAACTCCTCATTCAGGAGGTTCGCAGGCTTCTCTCAATCGGAGCTATAGAGGAGGTACCGGAGGAGTTAAAGGGCAAGGGGTTTTATTCCCGATATTTCCTAATTCCCAAGAGGCAAAAGGGGGCCTCGCCGGCCCATCCTGCGGACCTGCGAGGACTGAACAAATTCATCAAAAAGTTCAAGTTCCGCATGGGTATCCCTGGGAACCATCATTCCTTCCCTGGATGCCCGGAGATTGGTACGCCGCTCTCGACTGAAGGGACGCATATTTTCCACATTTTGCAACTTATCTCCCGCCAGGAGGTATCCCCGCTTTGTGGTAAATCAGGGTCACTACAGTTTTACTGTCCTCCCCTTTGGCTTTCCTCGGCCCCTCGTGTCTTCACGAAGTGTATGGCGGTCGTTGCTGCTTCCTGCACGCGTCGTCGATCGAATACACGTCTTCCCTTACCTCAACGCCTGGCTTATCCGAGGGGCCTTATCGAGGCACAAGTCATCAGCCATGTGACCATCATCATCCTCATGCGTCTGAGGCCTGATCATCAATTTGGACAAGTCCACTCTGGTGCCTACGCAGAGGATAGAATTTATGGGGCAATGCTGGACTCGCAACCTTGCAAACGGCCAGTTTACCCCACACGGTTTCAGGCCATAGTCTCCCTTGTCAAAAGTCTTCAGAGTTTTCCAACTAACCTCTGCTCGTACTTGCCTTGCTCTCCTTGAGGTCACATGGCTGCATGCACTTTTGTCACAAAGCATGCCAGACTGCGAATTCCGCCCTCTACAAATCTGGCTCGCTTCGAGTCTATTGGCCACGCAGAGACGCCATAGACATATATTCTGAGAGTTCCGCCGAGTCATTTCTAGGCTCCCTCGACTGGTGGAAGGACGTCATCCCGAGTGGAGTGTGCAGGCCTGCCGTTTCATCCTCCCCCTCAGCCCTCCACGCCCTAACAACGGATGCGTCCTCACTGGGCTGGGGTGCTCACCTAGGGCACCTGCGCACCCAAGGCCTTTGGTCACCCCAAGGAATTGAACGCTTCACATCAATGTCCGAGAGCTGAGAGCGGTCCGGCTGGCATGCCAAGGCATTTCCAGCGCCATCTACAAGGCCGTTGTGTTGCAAGTGTTCATGGCACAACATTGTAATGGCCATGTATTCATCAACAAAGGCAGGGAGGGACTCGGTCCTCCCCCTTGTGTCAGGAAGCGATCCGACTGTGGGACTTCTGCATAGCCCACTCCATAAATCTAGTGGCCTCCTTCCTCCCAGGGTCGGAACACACTCGCAGATCATCTGAGCAGGTCCTTCCTGGTCACACGAATGGTCCATCCATCCGGACGTTCTCCATCTTCGATTTTCCGGAGGTGGGGCTTTCCCCACATAGACCTGTTTGCATCCAGAATGAACAGGAAATACCAGGTGTTCTGCTCCCTACAGGGTCGCTCCCCGGGCTCCCTGTCAGACGCGTTCCTGATTCCGTGGATGGGCTACCTCTGTTATGCCTTCCCACCGTTTCCTCTCATCCACCGAGTCCTACTCAAGCTCCACAGGGACAAAGCCCACCTTATCCTGATTGCCCTGGCTTGGCCGAGGCAGCACTGGTATACCATGCTGCTCGACCTGTCCCTGTTAGACCCAATTCCCCTACCACTCTGGCCGGACCTGATCACGCAAGACTTCGGCAGGCTGCACCATCCGGACCTACAGTCCCTTCATCTGACATCATGGATCCTGTCTGGTAAAGCCAGTTGGAGTTGCATTGTTCCGCCGCAGTGCAACAGGTGCTGCTGGGAAGCAGGAAGCCCTCCACGCGCTCGACATACCTCGCTAAATGGAAGCACTTCTGCCACTGGTGTGCCCAGCACGGCCATTCTCCGCATTCTGTATTAGTCCCCACTATCCTGGACTATGTATGGTCTCTCAAAGAGCAGGATCTGGCGATCTCTCTACGAGTGCATCTTGTGGCTATATCCACCTTCCATCCTGGGGAAGCTGGCAGTTCCGTTTTTTCCCACCCTATAGTTTCCAGATTCTTCAAAGGCTTGGAACGACTCTACCCCCAGGTCAAACGCCCTACGCCTATCTGGGACCTGAACCTCGTCTTAACCAGGCTCATGGGGCCCCCCTTTGAGCCTTTGGCCACATGCTCGCTGCTGTACCTGTCCTGGAAAACAGCATTTCTAGTCGCTGTCACTTTGGCTAGACGAGTCTCAGAATTTCGAGCATTGACTGTGGATCCTCCATATACGGTGTTCCATAAGGACAAGGTACAGATGCGACCGCACCCGGTGTTCCTCCCTAAGGTCGTCTCCGCCTTTCACGTTAACTAGGATATCTTTCTGCCAGTCTTCTTTCCAAAGCTGCATTCATCACGACGAGAACAGCAGCTCCATACTTTGGATGTCCATAGGGCTCTCGCCTTCTACACTGAGAGGACCAGACCCTTCCGGCGCTCAGCTCAGCTATTTGTAGCGGTGGCAGAACATATGAAGGGCATGGTAATCTCCTCCCAACGTATTGCATCTTGAGTTACATCCTGTATTTGGGCTTGCTATGACTTGACTCATGTTTAAACTGGCCATCTGACCGTCCACTCTACTCGGGCTCAAGCCTCATCTGCTGCGTTCTTGGCCCATGTTCCTGTACAGGAAATCTGCTGCGCGGCCACCTGGTCTTCCATCCACAACTTTGCATCGCACTATGCATTGGTCCAACTGTCTAGAGACGATGCCGTCTTCGGCTCAGCAGTCTTACATTCTGCAACGTCTCGCTCCGACCCCACCGCCTAGGTGAGGCTTGGGAATCACCTAACTGGAATGGATATGAGCAAGCACTCGAAGAAGAAAAGACGATTACTCATCTTTGTAACTGTTGTTCTTCGAGATGTGTTGCTCATATCCATTCCACACCCGCCCTCCTTCCTCACTGTCGGAGTAGCCGGCAAGAAGGAACTGAGGAGCGGATGGGCTGGCAGGGGTATATATCAGGCACCATAGCGGGGCCACTCCAGGGGGCGACCTGCCAGCCCACCGAGTGTTGCTAGGGTAAAAATCTTCCGAGAACGTGCACGCGGCGCGCGCACACCTACTGGAATGGATATGAGCAATCACTTGAAGAAGAAAAAACGGTTACTCACCTTTGTAACTGTTGTTCTTCGAGATGTGTTGCTCATATCCATTCCACACCCGCCCTCCTTCCTCACTGTCGGAGTAGCCGGCAAGAAGGAACTGAGGAGCGGATGGGCTGGCAGGGGTATATATCAGGCACCATAGCGGGGCCACTCCAGGGGGCGACCTGCCAGCCCACCGAGTGTTGCTAGGGTAAAAAGTCTCCGACGAACGTGCACACGGCGCGCCCACACCTAACTGGAATGGATATGAGCAACACATCTCGAAGAACAACAGTTACAAAGGTGAGTAACCGTCTTTTACTACCTGTGATTCTGATCCATGTTCAGCTAGTCAGGTGAAAAAGAATCATGAGCATCTAAAAACTTCTACTAATCTATTTATGATTCTTATATGCTCATTGTTATATTGTGAGATGTTCAGATACTGTGTATTTATACTCTCAACATGCCTGTGAGGTAGGGATATACTATTATACCAATTTTACAGATGAAGAACTGAGTCACAGAGAGGCTAAGGCCCAGATTTGTGAAAGTATTTAGGCATTGTTCTGTTCAGTGTTGCCAGGCTTAAGTCCTAGTGTCAAAAGTAACTTAGGCACTTAGGAGCGTATGTCTCACTGAATGTCAATGGGACTTAGGCTAGTAAGTGCCTAAGTCACTTTTGCAAATGAGACTTAACCATCCAATCACATAGGCCTTGCAAAGCTGAGTAGAGCAATGCTTCAATACCTTTAAAAGTCTGGGCCTAAGTGACTTCCCCGAAGTCTGTGGAAGAGCAGGGACTTTGAACCCAGGTCTCTCAAACCCTATGCAAATAGTGCTGCCCTAGCCACTAGGCAAATCTTCCTGTCAACTTAGTACCAACTAGTGGAGATGGTCAAGAATTCATTTCAAGAGGGAAATTTGCCACTATCCCTATAGCATGCAGTAGTCTCATCAGTATTTTTTATAAACTGCTACTAGACTCAACCTGCATCCAGCATTCAGCCTCTCATTTGTAAGGAAGGTATTTGATAAGCAAGCAGAAAAACACTGCTGATCACACCTATTTACTCCCAATATTCTTTATACTTCCCCATGAGGCTTCAAACCAGGATCCAGAACTGAAATACTGTGGTGCCAGTGCTAGTTGATAGCATGTTATCCATGGACAAGGCAAACATCCATACTTACTACTGAGAGATCTAAAAGTGTATTCAATACCGTCAATCATAGGCTGCTGCTGTCCCACCTGAGATACATTGCAAGATTCAATCAGAACATGTTAAGATGGCTTGAATCATTCCTAAATGAGAGAACCCAGAAGATGGTTATGGGCAACCACTCCTCTGTTACTAGAGCTCTGACTTGTTGAGTCCTATAGGGTTCAATCCTCTGCCCCACACTATTAAATATCTACATGCAATCACTGGGAGAAGTGATGAGACATTTTAAACACAAATGTCAGCAATGGACAAGCTTTATCTCTCTCTTGTGTCTGTGACAATCTCAGAGATTGACCAGGTGTCAAAAGGCCTAACTGAGATCAGAGCTTGGATGAAGAGGAATTGACTGAAGTGAAATCTAGTCAGTTCAGTCAATACTAAAGTTATATTGGTGGGAAAAGGAATCCCTCTGAAGGATTTGTCTCAAAATTGTCATATTGGTCAGCAGTCTTGGGATCCTTCTGGACACCTTAATACTGGACTCTCAAATAACAACAGCTGCTAAAAATGTATTCTGTTTGCATCTGGACAGGATGACAAACTAGCCTTAGCCATCCGTGCATTTGTAACCTAATAAACTGCCTTACTTTTCAGGACTTCAATCTCCCATGAGAGTTCCATTCTATAGAAGCTATGGAATTGTCCAGGGCTGGCCTTAACATAAGGTGAACTGAGGCGGCTGCCTCAGGTGCCAGACTGTGGGGCAGGGGGGCACCACTAGGACCCAGAGTGTAGAAAATTGTGTCTGCTGCTGGTGCATATGTATTCTCTCTGCTCTAGATGCACAGAGATTGTGGAGTGCTGTGCTAGAGGAAGGAGGGCACAAGAGACATAACAGAAAGCAGCAGGAGGTACAGAGAGAGAGAGGAAGAAGAGCCTTTTATGTACCTCCCTAGCACTCCCAGGAGCCTGGACTGATTAGCACCAGCTTCTCAGGAAGCTTCCTGCTTCCTGCTGCTTCCCTGAACCCACTTGAGAAGAACAGGCAATCAACTGAAGTAGTAGGAGCCAGTTAGGCCCTTAAGACGCTGATATCTTCCCTCACTCAGGCCCTGCTACCAGCCTGCTTATTTGTCCCCTTCAATTGAGTGTTGAGAGCCATTATAGCTGGCACAGAACAGCAGTCATAGAATCATAGACTTTAAGGTCAGAAGGGACCATTATGATAGTCTAGTCTGACCTTCTGCACAGCGCAGGCCACAGAATCTCACTCACCTACTCCTGTATCAACCCCCAACCTATATCTGAGCTATTGAAGTCCTCAAATTGTGGTTTAAAGACTTCAAGTGAAAACAACCCTCCAGCAAGTTACATGTGCAGAGGAAGATGAAAAAACCCCATGCCTCTGGCCACGGCCCTGGAGGAAGAATCCATTCCCAACCCCAAATATTGCGATCAGCTAAATCCTGAACCTGTGGCAAGGACTCACCCACCAAGAGCATCAGGAAAGAATTCTCTGAAGTAACTCAGATCCCCCCGCCCCCATCCTAACACCATCACAGGCCATGGGTGTTGAAGCATATTACCGCTTAATAGACAAAGATCAATTAATTGCCAAATAAGGCTATCCTGTCATACATCCCCTCCATAAACTTATCAAGCTTAGTCTTGAAGCCAGATATGTCCCTTTGTGTCCCTTTGCTCCCCTTGGGAAGATGGTTCAAGACAAACTTGCCTGGATGGGTCAGCTTTAATCCATTTTCTTGGGCCACATTGGGTACTAAGTAAATAATTCCCTCTCCCTCCCTGTATTTATTCCATATCTATTTACGAAACAATCTTATGCCCCGCTCAGCCTTCTTTTGGTTTAGGCTAAACAGGCCACAGCTCTTGGTGGTCCCCTTCATAAGACAGGTTTCATCCTCGGAGCTCCAGTTAGCACTTCTTGCTTACCTGTCCAGTTTGAATTCATGCCTTCTTAAACATGGAAGACAGAACTGCACAACAGTATCCGATAGGTTTCACCAGGCCTTGTATAATGTACTAACAACTCCTTAGTCGTCTACGTGGAAAACCCGGCCTGATGGCATCCAAGACTGCCATTATTCACAGCCATATCACATTGGCAGCTATAATCATCCTGTGTGATCAACCAATATTCGCAAGGTTTCATCCATCCTCCTGGTAACTTCAAATGAGCGTTCGCCCAGCTTTTACAAAAATCTTGTTATTTACCCCTAAAATGCTATGACTTTGCACTTTTTTCACGCATTAAATTTCAATTTTATTCACTATACTCCAGTTTGACAAGGGTCATCCAGATCTTCCGGTATTGATTATCCCGACCATCTCTTGTATTGCATACCTCCCGCTTCGTGTCATCTGCAAATTCCTTATTAGCACATTCCTACTTTTTGGCCAAAGGTCAGTAATAAAAAGTATTAAATAAATTGGTTCAAAACCAGTCCCTGAGGAACTCCACTAGTAACCTTCCTTCAGCCTGACAGTCACCTTTTTTATACGACCATTGTCGTCTCCTTCTCACCAGTTTCCTTATCCACCTCTTCAATTCATAATTGATTCCCATCTGTTCAATTTAGCTAATAATTCCCCATGTGGAACCGTTATCAAGTCCCATACTGAAATGGAGGTAAATTAACTCAGTTGTTTCCTTTGTCTAAAAAAATCTGTTACGCTTGCTCCAAAGAAGGAGTCAGTTGCGTTTGGCACGATCTACGTTTTGTAAAAACCATGTTGTACATGTTCAAGTTACCATTGACCTCAATGTTCCTGTAACACTTCTCCTTTCAAATTTTTTCCAACCTTGCATACCACAAGAGGTCAATACTAACAGGCCTGTAGTTACCCAGATCATGTTTTTTCCTTTCTTAAAAATAGGGAATTGGTTAGCAATTTCCAGTCATCAGTACAACCCGAGTTACAGATTTCATAAAATTCTTGGCTAATGGACTTCAATTTCATGTGCGCAAGTTCCTTTAAATTCTTGGGATGAAGATGATGCTGGCCCGTGATATTCCCAGTTAAGCTGTTTAGTGGCTGTTTGACCGCGGATGTCGGTGATATTCTACCTCCATATCCTCATTCCCATTTGTCAGCTTACATTCTCCCTAAGCTCCTCATTGCCTAGGTAAGACTGAGGCCAAAGTATTTGTTTCCGAGATGGCCATGGCGCCTAGATTAATCCTTAACTCCACTCCATCGGCGGGTCGAGGTGGGTTTAGTGATCGCCACTCGTCTGTGTTTGTGTCCTCTTATTTATAGGCTATAGAACCTTTTTACTATGTTTTATTCCCTTGCAGGTCCAGCGGTGCGCAGCAGTGCTTGCCTTTCCTGTTCCATTGCATAAGTTACTTTCTTGTTGCGCGCGTGCTCCATCTTCCAACTCCTAGTAGCTTTCAACTTTTTCTTATCACTTCTCCTGAGATGTTGGTCATGTCGGCGAGCGGTCTACGAATTCCTCATGATTTTCCCCTTCTTGGATGCAAGCTTCTGATACTTTCTTTGCAACTCTCTCAACTTGTAGAGGCAAATTCCAGAGCCTTTCTCCACCTTTAATCCCACAAGTTCTTCATCCAATCCACTTCCCTAACTAATGTCGCTTAATTTGTTAAAGTATCTTTTGAAATAAAAAAACCTTCCCAGATCTATTTTTGTTTCTCCGTCATTAGTTTCATGATTGTTCTCTATTGCTAAACAAGCTTGTCCCCTACAACCATTCTTACTATGGAGGTCCTCCACTACTCACACAACCAATTCTAAGATGGCCCCTTCACCCCCTCTTGTTGGTTCAGCAACTATTTGGTGAAGGAATCCATCAGCTATCGCATCCAGGAAAATCTGAGCCCTATTATTATTACTAGCACTTGTCTTCCAGTCTATATCTGGGAATTTAAAGTCTCCCATGATCACACAAGTATTTACTTCATTAAAAACATTAAAGAGGTCTCTATCCATAGCCAAACCAGATCCTGGTGGTCTATAGCACAACCCAAGCACTATCTCAGGGGAGGCTCTAGTAGCTTTCTTCCCCAAGTGATTTTTGCCCAGACAGACTCTGTCTCATCCATTCCATCCCTTTTTATTTCTTTACAGTCTACCTCAACAATGCTACTCCACCACCTGGGCCTTTATTTCTGTCTTTCCTGTCTTTTATGTCTTTCCTGAACAGCACATAGCCTTCAATACCTGTACTCCACTCAAGACTACTATTCCACCATGTTTCTGTTATCCCTATAATATCTGGTTTCACTTCCTCCACCAGTAACTCTAGTTCCTCCATTTTGTTATCTAGGCTCCTCGCATTGGTGTACAAACATCTTAATTTTTGTTGTTTGGCTTCGCTCACATTCTTTACCCAATTCTACTGCCAGTATCACCTATTAGACTAGTATCTATACTACCCTTCCTTCTTATGTCGATTCTCCTTCCTCCGGCTGTATCCTTTCTTACTTTGTTTTCTTCCTTCTCAATGTTAGAATCCGGCATAGAGATTACATCTCCCATAAGTGAAAGAAGAAAACGTCCCTCTGGAAAGCTAAGAAAGCTTTTCTATGTAAGCAGGAAGGAGTTCTCCTGAGATATATAGACACATATGTTCACAGTGAGCCTTCAGGCCCCTGTGAGGATATGAGTGGTGAGGAGATTCCTGATCTTCCAGTTAGTCAGAGTGCAGGTGACCTGGCAACTACTGCAGTATCCTTATCTCCATCTCAAATGGATGTAATCATGCACATTCCTGAAGAATAGTGTAGATCAGAGAACAGTGTGGCGGAGGTGCAAGAAACAGCTGCTGCTGAATTTAGTTCCTTAAGTCTAGATGATCCAGGACTGTGGATCCACTTGAGCAGTAGCCTGAGGGACTTCCTTGTACTGCATGGGCCACAGCAAGTGAAAAACTTCTTGTTCCCCAAAGACAATGAAAATAGAAGTTTCCATCCAATGGTGACAAAGTGGAGAGGCCATAGCTTATATACTCAAAAACCCAGAATGCTGCATACTGTTTTTGTTGCACACTCTTCCAGTTTAATGTTCCAGTCACATTGGGTTCTACAGGAACAAAGGACTGGAAAAATCTGGCTAGAAATCTGGCATGCCATGAGAAGGCAGCAAACCACTAGAGAGCATTCATAGGTGAAAAGAGCTTGAGATGAGACTAAGGTTAAAGGCCACCATAGATGATTAGCATCAAGAGAAGATTGCATCAGAGTCTCTTTACTGGCAAAATGTTCTGAAAAGTCTCATTGCCATTGTGAGAATGCTTCCTACCCAAAAGCTAGCACTGCATGGCACTTCAGATCAGCTGTATGTGCCAAACAATGGAAACTTCCTTAAAATTGTGGAGCTAATGACTGAGTTTGATGCTGTACTCCAGGAGCATCTAAGAAGAGTCACCACCCAAGAAATGCACACACACCACTACCTTGGAAAAACCATTCAAAATGAGATCATACAGTTACTGACAACAAAAGTCAAACAGAAGATTGTGGCAGATCTGAAGTCAGCAAGATATTACGTTGTTATTCTGAACTGCACACCTGACATGAGGCATACGGAACAAATTACTTTAATGGTGCATTTTGTGACAACAATAGAACCTAGTGAAAATTTCCCTGCAATGGTGACTGTCAGAGAGCATTTTCTGGCATTTTTGACATTGATGATACTACAGGAGCTGGTATGACAAATGTGCTTCTTAAAAAGCTGGAAGATACGGGAATTGCGATAGCTGACATGAGAGGTCAGGGCTATGATAATGATGCCAACATGAGAGGAAAGAACAGAGGAGTGCAGACACGGATCTGAGAGTTTAAAGCCTCGAGCTTTTTTTGTCCCATGCAGTTCTCATTCATTGAACTTGGTGGTCAGTGATGCAGCATCAGCTTCTAGTGAGGCTGCTGAATTTTTTAAGGTAATTCAAAGCATCTAAGTATTTTTCTCTGCATCAATTCATCGAGGGCAAATTTTGAAACAACATCTGGGAACATCCTCTCAGACACTGAAACCACTGAGTGTCACACAATGGAAAAGTTGAATGGAGATGATAAAGCCTATCAAACACCAAATTGGGAAGATAGTTGATGCCATAGTTGCCATTATGGAGGATAATGCTATGACAGGAACTGTTCATGGGAGAACACTGGCAGAGAGAAATGGAATAACCAGAAATATATATAACTTCACATTTCTGTGTGGCTTAGTGTTGTGGCATGACATACTGTTTGAAATAAATGTTGTAAGCAAGAGACTCCAAGGTGTTGACCTTGATATATCTGGAGCAATGGAACAACTGGACAAAGCAAAATCATACCTACAGTCTTACCAGTCAGATGAGGGATTTCTTAACATTCTGAAGAGTGCACAGCAGTTGGCAGAGGAACTTCACACTGTAGCTATTTTCCCACCCATTCAAGAATACAAGAGTCACCAAAGACGACGACATTTTGATTACGAGGGACGGGATAATCCCATAAGAGACCTCAAACAACAATTCAAAGTTGTATTCTTTGACCAGGTGCTAGGTTGTGCAATACAGTCAGTTGAAGAATGTTTCATGCAGCTCAAGGAACACAGCAGTATATTTGGGATGTTGTATGATGTGCCAAAACTCCTCACTATACCTGAAGAAGATCTACACTAGCAATGCAGGGCACTAAAGACAGTGTTGACACATGATGACATGCACGATATTAATGTGAGTGATTTAGATGATGAGCTGAAAGCCCTTTCAAGATACATACATCAACTCTAAAGGGTGTTCTAGAATATATGTGCACAAATAAGATGACCACCCTCTTTCCAAATGGTTTTGTTGCTCTGGACATACTTCTAACACTTCCTGTAACAGTTGGCAGTGGAGAACACAGCTTCTCCAAGCTGAAGTTAATAAAAACACATCTACACTCCACAGTGACACAAGAGAGGCTTGTCAGCCTTGCAGCCATCGCAATAGAGCATGAGGTGGCCCAGACTGGGGACCTTCAGCAGGAAGCAGTTCAAACCTTTGCAACCAAAAGGCATGGAAAGCACCACTTTGATTATTCAAACAGATAAAAATGCCAGTGTTTACTATGCAGACAATAAAAGTTACATTTGCTGTTCAGGCGTTTGAAAGGTAAGTGTTACTTAAAAATTTTGAACAAAGCATTTTAAGTTGTTAGTTCTCCTTTATTGGAGTAGGTAGCAGAGCAGTACCATGAGAGGAGTAGAACAGGAAGAAGGTAAAATTGAGACCTTTCAAAGTTTTGGCCCAAGCGAGGGGGCATGGGGGCATCATTTGAGCTCCCTGCCTCAGATGCCAAAATGTTGTGGACTGGCCCTGGAATTGTCAATCTTGAGTAAGGCTTAAGTGTGTAGGAGCCAGAGTTTTCTTGGCAGCTGGCTAATTATATTTATTTAAAAATGACAAATGGGAACAGTGTGAGGGTGCAATTAAAATAGCAGAGAAACCTAAAGCTTATCTAGGGCATCTGGAAGTTACTCTTCAAGAAATTGTATTGTTTTAAACTGCAGAAACGGACAAATTGGGTATACTTGCCATTTGCTATTAGCATGTGACTTTTGAACATTTTCAAAACAAGATAGTGCTCAGTCCTGCTAAAGATGGATTTGTTTGGATCTATTCATATACTGGTTGACACTGCTAGGAATATCTCTGTTTAAGCATGTTGGTTAATAGCAGGTTGCTAGCATGATTTTCCTAAGCAGATGGATAGTGATCTTTATTTCCCATTTACCACCATGTTAAAAAAATGCTATGGATGCTACTCAATAAGCAGGAAATTTCAGGTTTAGTGAGGTTTCTTGAGCTAAAGTTAATCACATTAAATCCAAATAATCGGCATTGACTATACTCTTAGTCAACCAGAGATGGTAGAAAGTGCAGATGCTGTGTGAGAGCTTAGCATCCATGAGGAACCCAGGAGCACTTCTGATTATGGACTGAACTGAGCAGTTGTGGGTGTTTGCCTTCAAACCAAAGAGACTGCTTTCTTGGCTGCAAACTCTTCAGATTGTTTCCTCTTGCCACAAGCATCACCTCTGTCTTGCTCAGGTTCAGTTTCAACCAGGTGTTCTTCATCCGTGAGCCGATCTCATCCAAGCACTGGGCCATCTGGGTGGTAATGGTGTGGTCATATGTTCTGAAGGATAGGTAGAGCTGTGTGTCATACGTATATCACTGGTACTTGAGTCCATGTCCTTTGGCCAGTTCACCTAGCAGTTGCATGTAGATGTTGAGAAGAAAAGAGAATTGATCCTTGTTGAACTCTACTTGAGGGACCTAGTGGTGGAGTTCCAGTTTCCCATCACTATTAATTGGGTACATCCTTCCACGTAGGACTCAGACTAATTTAGCACATTACCCTGGACCTCTGCCACCTTTCTCAAGCAAGATAGCAGTATCTTTTGGTTGATAGTGTCAGTTGCTGCAGAGAGATCCAGAAGGATGGAGTGGATGTCTTCCCTCTGTCTATTGACAGGAAGAAATCATCCATTAGTGCTGCTAAAATGTTTCCGTTCATGTCATGGCCTGTGTCCAGATTGTGCTGAGTCTAGAATATTCACTCTGATTAGAGGAGTTTGAAGTTGACTAGCTTCCCTGAGCTTGCTCTAGGGTGACCAGACAGCAAATTTGAAAAATTGGGACAGGGAGTAGGGGGTAGTAGGAGCCTATATAAGAAAAAGACCCCAAAATTGGGACTGTCCCTATGAATTCAGGACATCTGGTCACCCTAGCTTGCTCAGTAATAAGAGGTTTGACATTGGGTGGTACTTCACTAGAAGTGATGTATCCAGAATAGGTTTCTTCAATGTCGGTCAGACTATTGTATGTTTGAAGGAGGAAATTGATGCATATACTGTTTTGGTTAGGAGTGGCAAAAGGTGTTCATCATTCTTTCACGAGCTAGGAAGGGTATGGTCAGAATCACAAGTCTTGGGTAAAGTCTCCTTTATGGTAACCAGAACTTCTTGAATGTACTTGAACTCTGGGAATGCATTTGGACTAGTGGTTGGTGAATGCAGGTGGGACAGATCCAGATTGTTTGGAAAACCTTCTGGAATGTTTGTGACTTCTTTGGGAAATTAGGATGATAGTTCTTATCAGGGCTTGGTAATCAGTTCTGATGCAGATTGCAGACACTCAGTAATCATTGATGAAGTCGCTTACCACCTAGAAAACTCCTTGGGGTGGGATTTGGCAGCTTATATGGAAGTTGATAGGTTTTCTTGGCCTATAACCATTAAAAGAAGAGCACGTTCTAATGCTTACTTTAAAAATAAATGGCCTCCAATATTAAATTGTAGATAGAAATGTACATACATGATATTTACACCTGCATTTATTCTAATTAGATGTCATATGCCCTCACAAATTAAGGTAATTAAGTTTATAAATAAAGGGATAATAATAGTTATAGGCACTTATTTTTAGCTGGGCCTCATGCCAGCCTCCAATATTAATAGGGCAATTTTGTGTCTGTAATGAAATCCAGGCACAAAACTGCAGGTGCAGTCATTTACACCAATAACTGCATCTATTTAATAGTCTAAATACCTAATTTGTAGGTGAAATCTGGTAGTTACGCTTCAAAATGGCTGTGGTTGTGGGTGCAAACAGCTAAAAATAAATGCTTACAACTATGATTCCTTTCCTGAAAAATGTGTAACTAAAAAAGCATGCACAGCACAGCATGAACAATATAGTTGAGCCTCATTGGTCTCCAGTGTAGCAGATGCACCACAGTATATGATGTGCTTCTGTTTGCTTTTCCATCCCAGTTAATTCTCTGTATCTATAAATATATCCCTCTTTCTGTGCCCTCTCTTCTCTGCCTGATATTGTCAATTAAACATTAAAAAAAAGTATGAAATAAATAATGTAGTCATGATTTTTGCTATCAGTTTCAGCATGTGTTAACAGAGACCATAGAGTAAGATATTTATCACATGGAATGTTGACTCCAATAAATCAATGTTTTTCATGAGGAGAGGATTGTTGCAATAAACAACTTTAAATCCCTTCTAACAATTTCCAAAGATGATCACAAGGAGGTTGAGGCCTCTTTTGATCCTGAATAGCCATACAGTACAGAGACCAGAAAGAAAACCCCCATCATCTGACACATTGAAAAATAATTGCTCTGGCTGTCCTATGGCTATTTTATGTTAGACTGCAAAACTGTTAGCAGATACTGTGCAAGTCTGCTGAGCCATAATATTAAACTTTCTGAAAGTTTTTGAGAACAATTGAATCTGATCCTTTTCAGTAACTTGTCTATTGATGCAAATAATCACCTAATGGCTATAGCAGGAACAGTAGCATGGTGAACCCAGTTTATATTTCAGTTCACTGATTGTGCCTGGAATATAGACCTATAACTAAAAAATTTCATTTTTAACTCTTTAGAAATGAAAAGTTGTTTTGGGATTTGATGCATAGCTGATTCTGGTTCCCAGCGATTTCAGAAAACCAGGGCCGGCTCCAGGCCCCAGCACGCCAAGCGCGTGCTTGAGGCGGCATGCTTCGGGGGGCACTCTGCCGGTTGCCGGGAGGGCAGCAGGCGGCTCCGGTGGACCTCCCACAGGCGTGCCTGCGGAGAGTCCACTAGTCCTGCGGCTCTGGTGGAGCATCCACAGGCATGCCTGCGGAAGGTCCACCGGAACCGCGGGACCAGTGAGCGGCGGAGTGCTCCCCGCGGTGTGCCGCCGTGCTTGGCTAGAGCCGGCCCTGCAGAAAACCCTTGCATGTAACTCACTGGTCTTCTAACTTTATTTGAAACTGTCTTTGATTTAGTTTTATCTTTAAAATATAGCAAACTGAGTTTACCAAATAATAATCCAAAATGTATACATGAGTTAAAGCATTTCAAGAATATTCAGTAGAATATCATAATGTTAACAGGTCCAAAACCTAACCAAAGGAAATATAATCATTGTTTTAACTTGTGTTGGTTTACCAATTAAGGGCCAAATTGGGTATGTTCAATTCTTTTCTATTTTTAAAAATCCATGCTCATTCTCAAATCGGACACTTAATACAGGCAGTCCTTGGACTTAAGGATTCCTGAAAATCATGTCTTAAGTCAAAACATCGTAATTTGATTTTCCCATAGGAACAATGTCGGATCGAGTGTCGGAAAGTTCAAACTGATGTTGGAAAGTCGAAACTGGATGTCAATTTAGAAACATCGTAAGTGCTGTTCATCATAATTCGAATGTCATAAAATCTAGGACTGCCTGTGTACACATTTATATTCATATTTATTATAAATCATACAAACAGGTGAGGGATCACTACTTGCTTCAGCAAATCTTAGTTGGAAGTATAAGATGCCTATCCATGTGAATACTATAATCCTCATTCAATCCAAATATTTCAGACAGATTTTTTCATAAATCATGTGAGTTCTATCCATCTAATTCCAATAAAATCACCTATATTTCTAATAGTTGTAGCCTGACACTTCAGAGTTTTCATCCTACAATCAGAACTTACAAGTGACTTGTTAACTTTTGCATGTCCATGGAGAATGTCTACATAGTTTTCACATATCTATATACCCTAACCCCGAGCAGTGCTGCCAACTAGATTTTTCCAGAGGGAAGCTTTGTAGAGTTTGTCTCAAATATGCTTTTTATGGCTTTTACGGAAGACTGCTAAACAACTTATTCTGGAAATGGGACTACAACAAAACAGGAATACATATAGTGTGAGCCAAAAATTGGTCTCCTTCATCACATGAATAGGCTCATTGGGCCAAACACATTCTTGATGTAAATCCATTGATTTGGAAAACTGAAAACAGACAAAGTAATAAAACAGGTTCCCCACCTTCTGCACAAAACAATTTCCTAGCCTACGTCCCTCTTTCTTGCTCTACTAATATCATGAAGAGATGGAGTAACTCTTTAACTGCTCTGCATCAGTCCTGGTAAGGAAAGGACCAGCTCCCTCAATTTACCTGGCAATCTAAGAGGAAGGTAAAATCTTGGGCATATATGAGAGTCCAGGAGGAGGGATCCCCCCATAAGACTAAAAATGTGTATGTTGGATCCCCTAATCAGGTCTGCTACTGGGACATTTAACCTGTGCTCCTTCAGTGGCTGCTGGTTACATCTGGCAGCGGGCAGTGCTCCACCTCTACTCCCAACCCACCCATCACAGTGATGAAGAACCTTTATACTACCCTGGCAGCAAGGTGGAGGAGGAGAAGCCATCTATACCCATGGCTGGAAAGATCGCAGCCACCACTCCTAGGAGGACACATATGGTAGTGGTGGTTGGTGACTCTCTAAGGGGGACTGAGGCACTCTTTGTCAGCCTGACCTGGCATCCTAAGGAGGTATGCTGCCTACCAGAGGCCCATATCCGAGACATTATGGAAGAATTGTCAAGGATCATCCAGCCCTCTGACTACTACCCATGCTAATCATCCATGTGGGCTCTAGTGATACTGCAAGGTGTGATCTTGAGCAGATCAGAAGTAACTACAGAACTCTGGGATTAAGGATGAAGGAGTTGGGGGTGCAGCTGGTGTTCTCTTAGATCCTTCTGGTGAAGGGTAGGGTCCAGGTAGAGACAGATGCATCCTGGAGGTGAATGCCTGGCTGAGAGACTGGTGTCACCAGGAGAGCTTTGGCTTCCTTGATCATGGGATGCTGTTCTTGGAAGAAGGACTGCTAAGCAGAGATGAGGTCCACCTATCGAGGAAGGAAAAGAGCATATTTGGATGCAGACTGGTTAACCTAGGGAGGAGGGCTTTAAACTAGGTTTGATGGGGGCAAGTGACAAAAACCCACAGGTAAATCCAAAACATGGAGACCCAGAAGAAGGGTTGGAATCTGGGAGGAGCATAGGCCATTATAGCAGGGATTGGTGACAGATTAGAGAGAACATGGGAGAAATCAAATCAATATCTTAGATGTCTGTATGCTAATGTGAGAAGTATGGGGACTAAGCAGGAAGAACTTGAAATGCTCGTTAATAAAAACACATCACAAATTGGTTAAATACGCATGACTGAACTATTGATATTGAAAGGTATAGCTTGCTCAGGAGGAACAGGCAGGGAAAAATGGAAGGAGATGTTGCCTTATATATAACCAATGTATACACTTAGACTGAGGCTAAGATGGAAATAGAAGACAGATTTGTTGAAAGTCTCTGGGTAAGGATAAAAGGGGCAGAACCAATCCCCAGACAGATTTTTAGATCCCTAAATGGCCCCCTCAAGGATTGAACTCATAACCCTGGGTTTAGCAGGCTAATGCTCAAACCACTGAAGCGGTAGAAGTGATATATCCTGACTTCAGTAAGGCTTTTGATACTCTATCATATGACCTTCTCATAAACAAACTAGGGAAATAAAACCTAGATGGAGCTACAAGAAGGTGGGTGCACAACTGGTTAGAAAACTGTTCCCAGAGAGTAGTTATTGTCAAGCTGGAAGGGGCATATTGAGTTGGGTCCCACAGGGATCAGTTCTGGGTCCAGTTCTGTTCAATATCTTCATCAATGGTTTAAATAATGGCATAGAGAGTGCATTTATAAAGTTTTGCAAGTGATACCAAGCTGGGAGGGGTTACAAGTGCTTTGGAGGATAGGATTAAAATTCAAAATGATCTGGATGAACTGGAGAAATGGTCTGAAGAAAATAGGATGAAATTCTCTAAGGACAAATACAAAGTACTCCACTTAGGAAGGAACAATCAGTTGCATACATATTAAATGGAAAATGACTGCTTAGGAAGGAGAAAGAGACCGGGAGGTCATAGTGGATCACAAGTTAAATATGAATCAACAGTGAAACACTGTTGCAAAAAAAGCGAACATCATGCTGGGATATATTAGCAGGAGTTTTGTAAGCAAGACATGAGAAGTGATTCTCCTGCTCTACTCTGTGCTGATTAGGCCTCAAATGGAGTATTGCGTCCAGTTCTGGGCACCATATTTCAGGAAAAATATGGACAAATTGGAGAAAGTCCAGAGAAGAGCAATAAAAATGATTAAAGGTCTAGAAAACATGACCTGTGAGGATAGATTGAGAAAATTGGGTTTGTTTAGTGTGTGGAAGAGAAGACTGAGAGGGGACATAACAGTTTTCAAGTACATAAAAGATTGTTACAAGAAGAAGGAGAAAAATTAATCTCCTTGACCTCTGAGGATAGGACAAGAAGCAATTAAATTGCAGCAAGGGCAGCTTAGGTTGGACATTAGGAAAAACTTCCTAACTGTCAGGGTGGTTAAGCACTGGAATAAATTTCCCAGGGAGGTTGTGGAACCTTCATCATTGGAGATTTTTAAGATTGGGTTAGACAAACACCTGTCAGAGATGGTCTACATAATACTTAGTCCTGCCTTGAGTGCAGGGGACTGGACTAGATGACCTCTTGAGGTCCCTTCCACTACAATTCTGTGAAAAGTCCTTTCTTTCGATTTGTTGAGGAGCGCTTGTTTTCCAGCAATCAAACTATCACATACTCCATCTAATTTTCTTATTGCCTGGCTGAGTGTTACTCCACTAGGGAAGAATCTGTCCCACACTAAGATGATGGGGGGTGTACAGGGCACACACACAGTGACACTCACAGTTTCATTTCCAAGATTGACTACCATGGCTGTTGGGCTAGTCGTACTCTATTACACCACCTAATAGAAACAGAAGGCTTGGATGTCCATGTCATGCCAAAATCAGCATTACGCAAGTGTTTTGAAAAGGGAACTAGTCCTTAGAAAAGGTTGCAAATCTCCAAAGCCATGTTTAAAGAAAGGCATTTTTTTTTTTTTTTTAGACTCATAGACCATTAGGTCAGAAGACTCAAGTATGATCATCTAGTCTGACCTCGGTGCACAAGGCAGGCCACAGAACCAGACATAACCCAGACACATTTATAACAACCCCTAACATGGACTGCAGTTATTGAAAATCCGTCAAAAATGTGATGTTGAAGACCTCAAGGCAGCAGGAATCAACCAAGCAAGTGTCCCTGCGCCACGCTGCAGGAGGAGCAAAAAAACCTCCAGGGCCCCTGCAAAAAATCCGCCCTGGAGAAACTTCCTTCCTGACCCAAATATGGCGAGCAAGCTCAACCCCTGAGCAGGTGGGCAAGAACTCACCAGCCAGCACCAGGAAAGCATCTCTTGCAAGTACTCAGATTCCCAGCCAGCCAACATCCCCTCACATGAACCACTGAGCAGACTTATCTGTCTCGATCATCCAGATAAATTGCCCAAATTACACCATTCCCATCTATATGCATCCTTCTATACCTGTCAAAGCTTAGGCTAAGCGCAGGTAATCTTTGCCCCACTACTACCTGAAAGGCTGTCTCCAGAACTTCACTCCCCAATGGTAGAAACTTCGCTAATTTCAAGCCAAACTTCGCTAATATGCCAGTGTACCTCATTTGTCCTTATCCTCTACGATAGTCACTAAGCTTACAATAATTCGCGCTCTACCCTACCTTAATCCCCGCTGTATTATGATATTAGACAAGCACCCCCGCACCTTCTCGATGCGATTGCCCATCTCCATTCAGTTAGGTGCTCGCCGTTTGCGTGCCACGTTCGTCTGAAATTTTTACCTAGCAACCTCCGATGGCCGGCAGTCGCCCCTGGAGGTGCCGCTTATGGCGCGCGATATAACCCTGCCAACCCGCCGCCCCATCCGTTCGGTCTTTCACCGTGCGGTTGTTGGAACTGTGGCGCGCGGCATGCTGTCTTCCACTTCCTGCTTCTCTTGAGCATTGTGTCTACTGGTTTACCATAGTTATCATAAGCTAGAGACATTTAGTTTATAGTTGTCGACTGGCTGTATGTAGTTAGCCAGGCTTAGATCTAGCCTCCCCAGCGCGGCCCACTTGCCCGGTTCCGGGATTCAAACCGTGCTCGGCCTGTAAAAAGCCGATGCCCATGAGCGATCCCCACGATTCCTGCTTGAAGTGCCTCGGGGAATCGCACATTTCCAAGAAGTGCCGCATTTGCAAGGCCTTTAAGCCACGAACCAAGAAGGAGAGGGATCAGCTCTTAAAGACTCTCCTTATGGAGGCGGCCCTTAACCCTCCATCCTCGGCGCCGATGCCGGTCCGGCACCGGACCGCGCCGGTCCCATGAAAACGCCTCGGCACCGGCCTTCCCCGGCACCAGGTCCAGACAAAAGGCCTTCGGTGTCCTCTACTCCAGCGAAGCAGGCTCGTGCGGAGCGCCCGGCACCAGCTCCTGCCGCGGCACCGATGCCAGTGATTCCGTCGATTCCGGGCCCGAGAGGTCCGTCGAGTCCAGTCCTTCACGGCTCCCCCTTAAGAACTGGGGTTGAGCTGACTATCTCTGGCGTAGAGGGGACCTTCTCCTCAGCCAGGGACCTCATCGCAATGACCGAGTCTGTGCTGCCTCAGCCCCCGGTGCCACCGGTGTGGGTTCTGCAGTCCAAAGGCAAGCCTGCAGCCATGAGACCTCTGTCCCTGGCTTCGCCGAGCCGGCACCGATCTCCATCGCAGTCCCGGCACCGTTCCCGGTCTTGTGGGAGGTCTCGATCGAGGCACCGCTTGCAGTCCCGGCACCGCTCGCCGCGGCAGTACCGGTCGTACTCGCGGCACAGGTCCACCTCACGCCCATCCCGGTACTCTCGGCACCACTCGGGCTCGAGCCATCGCTACCGGCACCGAGACTCAAGAAGCCGCTCCCACCGTCGGCATTCCAGATCCCGGTCGACCTCCTGGCACCGAGCTGGTGGCAGGTCCCGGTCTCGATCGCGGTGCCGCTATGATTCCCGGTACCGGTCTCCAGCACCGAGGAGGTCTCCACCATCAGGAGCGAGGGACCCTTATCAGTCTCGTTCGGCTCCTCCCTGGCCGTCCCGCCAGCCATCTGTGTCCTCCCAAGCAGATAGCGTGTACGCCCCGGACACTGACGTGCCTGCTGCCTTGTTCCAGGAACCCCATCCTCAGGAACATGGACCGCAGCAGTGGGGATTCTGGACACCTTGGGTGTACCATCAAGCCCAAAGCCCTCAGCCGGTTCTCACACCTTCCAGGGTCTCTGAACACAGGGCTCCGGAGGCCACGATTTCATGTCCTCCTCCCCCTTCTACGGAGGAAAGGTTGTCTCAGCCTCGGGAACCTGAGCTCCCTACTGAGTCGGATGCAGTCCTCCAGGCAGAGCCTCCTGCAGATCCACTCCTACCGGGTCTCTCCTCATCATCCTCCCCGGATGAGGCGGTGGTTGGAACAACATCGACCAGCCGCCCTCCGCTTGACCTAAGAGCGCACCAGGACCTCCTCAGGCGTGTGGCGCAAAACATGAACCTACAGGCCGAGGAGGTCTCTGAAATTGAGGATCCGGTAGTGCACATTTTGTCAACGGATGCGCCCACTAGGGTCGACCTCCCATTTATCAGGACCATTCAGGCCAATGCCACTAGCATCTGGCAGTCTCCGGCCTCCGTTCCCCTCGCTGCACGCGGGGTGGACCATAAGTACATGGTGCCCTCGAAAGGGTATGAATACCTATATGTTCATCCTCCCCCATGTTTCCTTGTTGTCCAATCTGTGAACGAGAGGGAGCGCCATGGTCAGCAGGCCCCGGCCTCAAAATTGAAAGAAGCGTGGTGCATGGACCTGCTCAGCCAAAAGGTCTACTCTGCAGGCGCCCTCCAGCTTCGTGTGGCCAACCAGCAGGCCCTCCTTAGCCGCTACAGTTACAACACCTGGTCAGCAGCGGACAAATTTAGGGAGTTGCTTCCACAGAAGGCACGTCAAGAGTTCTCCGCGATCCTTGACGAAGGCAAGAAGGTTGCGAGAACTTCCCTGCAGGCCTCCCTGGACGCCACAGACTCAGCCGCCCGGACTCTGGCTTCTGGAGTCACCATGCGCCGCATCTCGTGGTTACAGGTCTCTGGCCTTTCCCTGGAGCTCCAATATACCATCCAGGATCTCCCATTTGAAGGCCAGGGCCTGTTCTCTGACAAGACTGACCCTAGGCTGCAAAGCCTAAAAGACAATAGGGTCATTATGCGCTCGTTGGGGATGCATACGCCCGTAACCCAGCGCAGGCCCTTCTGGCTTCAGCAACAGCACCGGCCTTACCCCCAACCTCGGCAGAGGCAGGACTTCACCAGATGGCAAAACAGGAATGGCTGCTGTAGGCAATCAGGCAACCAAGGAGGACAAAACCAGAACTCCTCCAAGCCTTCCTCCGGCCCGAAACCTTCATTTTGAAGGTGCGCCTGAGGGCGATGTACCAGTTTCCTTGGCAGATCCGTCCCCTCCCTTTTCCAACCGTCTTTCGTTTTTCCTCTCTGCGTGGTCCCAGCTAACATCGGACCGCTGGGTCTTGCACACGTTGGAGTTTGGTTACCATCTGCAGTTTGTTTCAAGCCCCCCCTCCCACCCCCCTCCCTCATCCCTCTTCAGGGACCCCTCTCACGAGCAACTCCTCCTGCAGGAGGTTCAAGCGTTCCTAATCAAAGGAGCCATAGAGGAGGTTCCTGAGAACGAGCGGGGCAAGGGTTTTTATTCCCGCTATTTCCTGATCCCCAAAGCCAAGGGAAGTCTCAGGCCTATCCTCGACCTGTGGGAATTCAACAGATACCTAGTAAAATTGAAGTTCCGTATAGTATCCTTGGGGACCATCATCCCATCCCTGGATCCTGGAGACTGGTACGCCGCCCTCGACATGCAAGATGCCTACTTCCATATAGCCATCTTCCTGCCCCACAGGAGGTTCCTTCGGTTCGTGATCACCTGCCGACACTTTCAATTCGCGGTCCTCCTGTTCGGCCTCTCTACAGCCCAAGTGTATGGCTGTAGTCGTCGCCCACCTTCGCCTGAGTCACATACACGTATTTCCATACCTCGACGACTGGCTTATCCGGGGATCCTCAGAGGCACAAGTCCTCCGACACGTTCGCATTGTCAAGAGCCTTTTCTTGAGCCTAGGCCTAATGCTCAATGTGGAAAAGTCAACACTAATCCCCACTCAGAGGATAGAGTTTATCGGTGCCATCCTGGACTCCACTCTGGCCA